>NW_020229988.1:260000-435000 GCF_003227715.2 Harpegnathos saltator
GAAGTAACGTGGAAAGAGGGAAAGAGGGAGAGAGGGAGAGAGAGAGAGAGAGAGAGAGAGAGAGAGAGAGAGGGGAGAGGAAAAGAGAGGAAAAAAAGAGTGGAGAGACGGGACAAGTGGAAAAAAGCTCATATGCAGGAAGAGTAAAAGGATGAAATGTGTGAAAAAATAAATGAAGAAACGTATATGCATAAAATGAGAACCTAAATATGTGAATTGAGTGAAAATTTGTAATCGCAAATCAAACAGGTATATATACGCTATATTTAGCAACATTCGCTGAAATTAAAAGTAAAGAAAAAAAAGTAATGTGGGAGATATCGTGAGGCCCGGCTAACTAAAAATTATGCCACTATTTGTCGCAAGTCGCGCTGTGTATATTTTACGTAAGCTCAAGGAAAGAGTCTTTGTAAATCATGTCCGGTAATCCGCGGAGCGACGGTAAATAGAAACACAACGCTGAGGCACGAGAAGTACAAATGGGCTCCGCTTTGAATTTCGTCGACGAGAGGAAATTTCGTGAGATACAGCCGGAAAGCAACAATTAAGTAATATGAAAGTTTTCTATTCGGCAAAGTACACTGTACGTCCGCGATATGACGGTGGAAACGAAACGATAGACGGAGATACGAGCGGAGGAGAAGTACGGCCCGGCGCGGAGAGACAGGAAGAACCGGACCGGCCAACGCGTGCGAGAAACAGAGAGGGTGAGAGACGGGGGGGGGAGGGAGGAGGAAAAGTGGGGAAACGCCTTCCCCATCTTTCTTGAGCTTAAACCGACGAGCAAAATTTGTTTATGCAAATTTTAATTGCGGCCCAAGGCGTAACTCCTAATTCCGTTGAAATTAATACAAATTGCATTCAGCCGGCCGGCCGGCGACTAGCTTCTCCAGCCGACTCCTACTTTCGCGTGCAGCGCGCATTACTTCGGCTCCCTATCGCCATGAGACTTTTATGAGAGGAGAGTTTTTCTTCGTTGTTTCCGCTACCGTTCAGCGCGGATAGGCGTAATAACATCAGCCTGGGTATCTCCAAGTATGGTGATATTAAAAGTTATATATATTCATACAACAGAGATAACCAGCGTAGATATTGCTCGGAGTTGCAATTGCAGTTGGGACGTTTATTTATTTTTGTTTCTTCGCCGTGTATATGTGAGGAAAGTGAAACGTTAGGACATGAGAAAACGCTACGATATCTAATCCACGAGCTAATTCGAGACGAACGCAATTTGCCAACTGGTTAAACTGTGATTTGTATTTAAACTTCTGCCGCATATTCCCCGCAATTCCGGCAAACAAACCGATAGAGTCCCATTTCGATCCGTCATTGTCGTCTTAGAAGCGGTCGATGATAACGGAAAGACGTCAAATTTTTTCAGGAGACGCGACGTGTATCGCGAATGGATGTATCGTCGAACATATAAGTGATTGATTGCGACCCAGTTTAGACCGACGTACCACTCCCGATAAACATGTTGAGGATTCGCAATCGACGTTCAAGCGTACAGTCAATGTTACATTCCGCTGTAAATGGGACTTACTCTCATTTTTTTTTTCACGCTACGGAGTACAAATCGATTTTTATTAAAAACGATTGGCGCTGCCTGATGGGCGAATTCGCGCCGGTAGCGATTTATATCTCGATGAATTTGAACTGAAGCGCGCAAAATCCGCTGGCAACATAAAATATCTGTTTCTTGGAAAAACATATGTATCAATATTATCGAGACTACCACGCGTGTATTTTGGGCGCAAGATTCGACTCCCGCTTGGAAATACACGGAATAATCAGTTGAAATAATTTCCCGTTCAGTCGCGAGCGTTACAGGACCGAGACTTAACGTTCCATGCGTCAACGCGGCGTCGCGCGATATACGCGTGAAAGACCGAGTGAAAGACCGTGAAAATGAGTAAGCGTGAAAAATTAGCGCTCTTACGCACAAGGGTTTTCGGCATGCTAATTCGCGCCAGCTATTGTGGCCTGCGGAAAGAAGCGCTATAAAAGAGCTAAATAAATGGACGTATAGTGGAGACCGGCAAGAGAGAGCCAGTATTAAGTTACCACCGTGAACTAGATACGGGTTAATGAACGTACTCTCTTCGGTCATTACCTCTTGTACTTGATACAAAGATAGAAAAGAAGCGTCACATAAGCCGTATGAAAGGCACATAAAGTGCAAAGAGAACTAATGCCCCGCATAGCTTCGGGTTTCGTACACTTTGTAGAAGTGTAGCGATCGTCGTCGTCTGCGGCGCCTACATTTCGTTCAATGATATGCTACATACATGTATATGTTATAAATTCCCTTGAATTTGGTTCACGGTAATATATCGGTTTCACCACTGTTACGAAAGATGAGACAAAAAACAAAATCCGAGCGATTCTGTCGCGGACGAGAGAAACTGCGTGTAACTCGCATAAACATGTTTGCCTCAATCGACCGCGAGAGACTCGACTCCCTGAAATTGTTAATAAAAGAGAGACAGACCCGTACCATGGATATTGCTTTTTATTTCAGATCGTTAGGTCGA
Source organism: Harpegnathos saltator (assembly GCF_003227715.2). Classification (NCBI taxonomy): domain Eukaryota; kingdom Metazoa; phylum Arthropoda; class Insecta; order Hymenoptera; family Formicidae; genus Harpegnathos; species Harpegnathos saltator. The sequence goes on from NW_020229988.1 coordinate 262,535, forward strand.
TTCGTTAGCGAGTTACAACTGTTTAAAGTCGCGGCATCGACAGCACGTGTCGGCTAGGCGCTAGAGTGAGAGCGAGAGTCGGACCTCGCTCTTGCGCCTACGCGTCACGTTTGTTTTCGCGCTGTCCTCGTCTAATCGAGTGAGTGACCGCGTTGCCATAGCGACCACGTGGCCGCGGCGGCCATAATTGTCGAGACCGCGGAGTAGGGGAGAAGGCCGCGCTGGGCTGGGGTCTGCGTGCCGTCACGTACACAGCGTGGGAAAGGACTTCCTAATATGGTGCGGCGGAATGCGGCTATTGTTTTTCGCGCGTATATTGTGTCGCGCCGCACGTGGCCGCTCCGAGGCGTCGCGCCGGCCCGATCGAGCGCGCGGATCGATAGAAAAATCGATAACTCCGCTTCCAGGCGTCGTAGCGACTTGGGACAAAGACCGTTGGAAAGGGGAGATTAGCGCGCTTCTGATGGGCATGACATCGTTTCTCTATGAGAAAAGGATTAATTAACATAACGATGTAAACGCTAAAGACATCGATTTTTGCGTTTACATTGAAGTGCAAATTAATCTGTGTTAAAAATCGATGAAAAACCTCACTTTGAATTTGTAATGCACAGTATCAATTTTATATTTTAAATATAAAATGCGATAAGGTATAAAATGCGATTTAAAAGAAAATTATAATATACATATAATAATAAAAAATGTTATAATAATGAAGGAACTTTACTCCGATTCTGATATATTTGAAAATAAATCTGCCAACATATTTTAAACGCGTTAATTTGTTTCATAGAATTCTAGAAAATTTGTTAAAAATTAATTGTTACGTTACGAGTAACAATTAATTCACTTCGTTTAAAATTGATCTAAAATTGCTGTTATCTATGATTACTTAGACGTTATCTCGATAACTCGAGAGTTAAGCTGTCCTCTCGGTAAGTACAAAGGGACTGTTAGAAACTTTCTCATGTCATTTCAGATTTGCCCGTTTAAGGTATAATTACAACATTCATGTGAGGAAGCTACTCGTATAGGTATGCATTGAAATTTTGGTTGGTCAATCAAACCTTCACCAATGGCCAATTATTTACGGCGAATAGGCAAACAATACTCTTGTTCTCTGCATCCTCGCGTTACAATTGACTGAACATCGAAAATCGGCACATGTCGTTAAATTTTACTTTATTTTACCTTCTCCAGCACGATATTTGCGATACTTGTATCAGCGCTTGACAGACACTTTGTGTGTATATCGTAAATCAATGTTACTTGATCAAATCTCCTCCCGTCGCAATCACGTCGGGTGGATTGACCCGTGCATGACAATAGCAATGTCAGTTATTTCGTCAATAAAACCTGTCCATCTTCAAATATTATTGTGAGATCCGCGATTAAAATTTATGTCGCAAAAATCAATAACATCTCTTGGACATCTCTTTACTTTGTTATTACGAGCTGCAAGATACGATGTCACGCGCAAAGTGAAGTTATTATTCGTTGCAATGGTTATAGCTAATATTATCAACGTACAATTTTTCAAGCGTAAATTTAAGCTATTTTTCCTTCTCCTTTTCTTGACAATTCAGCATTACAAGAGAAGAAGATAAAGCGAATTTTTCGGTTTAAAAGCAAAAGTCTAAACAAACACATAGCAATTTTATGAAACGGTTCTCTTCGGATAACCCGAATCCAGCTTGATTGTTGTTTTTGCAGCAGTTACAAGCTTTGTAGGACGCAGGATGTATCAATCCACGTACTGGTAAATTCTACTGCTCGAATATAACGTTTATGACGTACGTTCCGTCCGTTACACACTCCCCCGATTTATTCCGGTCAGTTTATTAATGCCATTTGTCGACCGTTCTCCCCATTCGTCGTATCGTATTCGAAGCTGCGTTTACGGAAAACGGCCGAATGTGCATTTGAAGCTTACGACGCGGTACGGATCGATGCCTTTGAGTTCGCGCAACGATATCTCCAACGAGTGTGACAAGGTTTATATTCCGTTGCGGTTTATTTTAATTCGACGAGTTCGATTTCTTAATCGAACCCTGAGCTTTACAGTCAATTGTATAAGAGTTTTATTTTCGTCGCTTTTGCATATTGCAATATTGCAATATTCGAGAAATGCTAAGGACGCAATCAATGTGAAATTTATACGTGCGTGTGTACAACGAGTAAAAGTGTCTACTCGTGGCAACAGATACGCCGTTTAAATTGCACCAAAGAAGCGGCAATGTAAACGAAGTAAACTTGTAATTCGTATGCGCGCGTATGCACTTTGCAGCGTTGTATCTTTATTACTCTACTTACCGCGTGCATTTCTGAGCGCAAGCGTGCAAGTCGAGCTAAAACTATTATGACAAGCACAGACTGCAATTGCGCATTCTTACATATGACCGAGATGAACACAAAGTTGCATTACACGCCGCGCAATTGCGAAACCCATTCTGCCAATGTTGCTGTGTCTAATTAGATTTTTACGCAACATTTCCCAAAAGATATATAAAAGTTGCGTGAAAAGTTCGCGGAGCGAAACTGAAATAAAGAATACCAAATTCTAAAAATGATTTTGTTCTTCAATATAGTCTCCATTAACTCTTCAATACACTTGGCTCAATGGCTCTCCAATAATTTTATTCCATCGCGGAAATGTGTTTCTGGAAGGTCTGCGAAATATGCCTCTACGGCTGCTATAGCTTCTTCATTCGACAAAAAATGCTTTCCACGGAGGAATTGTTTGAGGTTTCGGAACAGATAGAAGTCGCTGGGTGCCAAATCTGGCGAATACGGTGGATGATCAAGCAATTTGTACTTCAATTCATTGAATTTAGACATTGACAAAACACTTGTGTGAGCAGGTGTGTTGTCTTGGTGAAAAATTATTTGTTTGTGCTGCAAACCAGGTCTTTTCTCACGAATTTTTGCGTCCAATTGATCCAAAAGGTTACAATAATATTCAGAGTTAATTGTTTTACCTTTTTCCACATAGTCTATTAACAAAATCCCTTTAGCATCCCAAAAAACTGATGCCAAAACCTTTCTTGCCGATCTTTCATACTTTGTTTGCTTTGGAGCTGAACATCCAAGCTTCAGTCCACTGTAAACGTTCCTGTTTCAATTTAGGATCATGGTGATAGATCCAAGTCTCATCCATAGTTATAAAACGACGCACAAAATCGGTTTTATTCTTCTTAAAACGATCCAAATGACGCTGAGAAATTTGCTTTCGAGCGAGTTTTTGTTGAATTGTTAACATATGCGGCATCACTTTTCCAAACATCTTTTTCATTTGTAATTCTTTATGCAAAATATGCCGTACCCGTTAATCTGAAATGCCTATGGTATGAGCAATTTCACGCGTAGTCACACTTGGATCTTCAGAAACAATAACATGTATTTGCTCAATGATTTCTGGTGTTGATGCGCTTTTTGGACGTCCACTGCGTGGATCATCTTCAATGCTTGTACGACCACGTTGAAACTCAAGTGCCCATTTACAAACCATTGTTTTTGAAGGAGCAGATTCCCTTAATACATTTACCATCTCGGAATGAATTTCGATTGCCTTTAACCCTTTTTTAACAAAGAACTCAATCACTGCACGCTGTTTCAAATTTTCCATTGCAAACAAATATACTGACACGTCAACTTCAATTGGCTTGTAAACACAGAAAGAATTGACAGATGGAAATGAAACGTAACCTAGGTTCGTGTGAAGAGTGATTCTATATAACCGACTACAATTTATAATTCTATCGTTTACTTATAGATGCCGCTCCGCGAACTTTTCACGCAACCTGTATATATTATATATACACACATATATATATATATACATATATATACATATATATATATATATATTTAATTAACGTTCGAGAAAACTTGGTTAAGTCTGTAGGTCTGTAGGTCTGTAGGGACGTTGCCGCGTCGACAGACGAGAGAAGCGTAACGAACAATAATGACTTTCACCTTCGCTACCAGATGACACAGTAGGTGCGATATGTAGATGATAACGCTAACGCTGGAAATGAAGAAGCAGAGAACGAGAACGAAGGGAAGGGAAGGATACATCGTTGTGCAAGCAACTCTCCAAGGATACGCTCTACATTGTCGTGTGCGCATTGTCGTTTGGTCTGTATTTATACGTACTGAAATGCATCTATTGTTATATGCATGAAAACAGATACGCAGCATGCATATGCGAGCGCGACGATCACGTGTAGAATGTGACGCTGCATATATGATTCTTTGGCGTAACTGACTCTGAGCTGAGTACGAAATGGACGGAGTGAATAGACTTTCGTTAAAATAGACGCCGAAACACACGGAATCTTCAAATGCGTCGCGGTAGTTCTTGGAACCAGTCGTCAGAACGTGACAGTGAGGTTTGTACCAACACGGTTTCGTGTCTCGGAAAATTGCTCTTACAAGTATTATGAGACGCAGTATTATTTAACGCGACAAATATAATTCACACAGCATGTGGACGACAAATCATATAAAACTGAAAAAACGGCACGGAATGTGTCAACACATTCATCTCCAAGCGCATTTCAGCCGACTTTTCCGTTATTTCCGTCTGTTTCACGATCGTCGACCGGACGAAGATTCGTCGCAATATATACGTGTAATTACTTGGAAAACTTGAAAGAAAAAACCAATGTACCTTGTTCGTTACAACTTTTCGTCAACATAAGAAATAGTGGTAATTTTACAAGTTGCGTATTATGCGTATTTTTTGACACATTCATTCCAGTCATGGCGGTGAACGTGTAAAAATAACGAGCGAGCCAAGAGAGAGAGAGAGAGAGAGAGAGAGAGAGAGAGAGAGAGAGAGAGTGCGGCGGCTGACTCAATAAAAGCACGGGGTGACTTAATTCGATTGAAATTTCATTTAATCGAAATGAAGCGGATACTGAGTGAAAACGGATCGTCTGAGTGAAATCCCTCGAAATTAACATCCATAATACCCCTCGCGGTATCCTCAACATCCTTGGACTCGCCGGACTTTGAAATTCAAATTTTCTGATTTTAAATTAGCTCTCCGGGCTCGTTTCTTCCAGAGGGTGTAATTTCACCGGGAATTTTCATTGCGCGTGATGGAGGCGGCCTTTTGTCGCGGGCAGAAATGTCTTTGACGGGTTTCGGTTCACAGCGCTCTCGCGGTCCATTAAAACCGAAACGACGCCGTGCGCGCGCGCGCGCGACTCGCGTTTTTCCCGGGTTCACGCGGAAATTCGCGAGCTGCGGCCTCTATTAATTAACTACTAGGCATCGCGCGGAGACAATGGCGCGTCATTGCAAAGAAGCAACAGCCAAGACGACAACGACGACAACGACGACGACGACAACGACGACGACGATCATGACGACGACGACGGTATCACAAAGACGCCATTGCCGCGAGGACAACGCTTAGTCTCGCGTATGAATATCGCAGCAGCAGGAGTGCGCGACTCGAGTAAGAAAATAAATCGTCCCGAGGCTGCCGCCGCCGCCGTCTCCGTCGTGGTAGATGTCGCGGAATCCGGCACTCGCAGCTACATATCCGCGGTATTAATAATGTATCGCGTGCGCACAATACGGCAAAGAGCAATATCAACACGGCGCGTCGTATTGTTAGATAGAAGTCGTGCGTTTTCAATTACTGGTCTTTGAGCGAAGCCGTCGCGTCGTCTCGTCGGCTGCACCTTCGTTCGACGCGCAGCGTTCGTGCGTCGCGTGATTATGCGCACGGCGGAGCATCGCCGTGAGCGTGTTCCTTTCGTACGGAGCGGCAGCTTCTCTATGCGAGAACGTCGCGTCACACGACGGATGGATTTTCAATACGGTTTCAAAGGAAATGAATCTAAACGAAGTTTGTTTACCAAGTGGATCCCGAGGCATGAGCGTTCGCGACGCGCCGCGGCGTGGCGCGATACAATATATGCGGGCGCCTGTGTTGTTCTAACGCGCCGCGCACAACGCCGTTGCGATCGCAACGATAATCGAGCTCGGCTGTTCCGCTCAAATTACCAGTGGAAATAACGCGCGCGCGCGCAATCACAGAGCTCTCGCAGAGCGGGAGGTGTGTTTGCGTTGCGTGCAATCGTGGAAAAGTTACGTGTGTTTTTAACGACTTGTGCGCCAGACTAATGTTACGCGACTCGTCGTCCACGCTGTGGATAGTCTGAAATGTCAAACGGTTTGAATGAAAAGTTGGCCCGCGCGGTGCGCGGAACATGTTAAATACGCAACGTCGCAGTTGTCTCGGACAGTTTTCTGGTTTACGATGGAAATCGTGAGAGTGCAAGGTATCGATAACTGAGTATTTTTGCTTGCAAATGAAAAGGAAAATGTGCCGCGAGTCACGTTTATTCCGGCAAAAATGGAACATCTCTGCAAATTCGGCGCAAAATTGCCGGTGTGTCAGACTTGGCTGAAAAAATAGATCTCGATCTTGTTGTCTCGTAAAGTTCATCGCTCTACCGATGGAAATCGCGAAAGAGCCGGATGTCGAGCTTGCGACTGAGTAATTTCGCCTACAGAAATGTATCGCAAGGCACGGTTATTCCGATACAAGTGGGATACCTTTGTGAAATTGGCGCAGTCGCCGGCGTGTCAAGCGTAGCTACAAATGACGTTTCGACCTTGTTGCGGGTCTCGCACTTGCACCCGAGACAAAACCCGCGGCCGCGGTCGCGATGCAAATTTAATCACTTCGACGGCTCTTCCTACCGCCGTCGTTACGAGCATTACAGTCGCATTACCATCGAACGCGATTCGTAACGCGTGCGTTTGCGCGCACGCGAGGGTGACGGGAAAATCACAAGCGCGTGTGTGAACGTGCGTGTACGCCGCGTGTACGTCACGCACACGGGCGTGTAAAATTTAATCGATGGTGTTATGCTCAATTACACCGACGCGCGTTAACGTTTTTTCCACACGAAGATATGTCGCGTAAAACGCGCCACTCGACGAAACGACTTTTTCCGCCCAGTCGTTCCGTCGGCGCCGTGTCACGCGAAGGGTGGTTGTTCCGACGACGCGACCTAACGCTTTAATTCGCGTCAGCTGTGTGCTAGACGTAAAACGGTTTTTACGTATTTTATAATTATTTTCCGTCGATTAAGGCGGTTATTACGCCTGTCACACGTGTTAAATTGTACGAATAAATCGTGAAACGAACACGACCCATCCGGGGGCGTATTTCATACAGTACGTTTCGTACGTACGTTCTACATGCCTTGCCGACTCTCAAACTGAGAATCAATGCAATGTTTATATGAGAAAAATAGGATTTCAAAGATATAGGTAGCGTTTGTCATGTCTTCAGAATAAGATAGCTGGACTGTCATGTCGCGCTAGTCGTGTGAGTGCAGAAACAAATACGTACGGATCGCTTTTGGGAAAAGAGGAACGAGCGGAAGTCAGCTACAGAATGCGGTGTGAAGGCAAATATTGATGATGCGCGTTTGTTTAAAATTTTCGCCAAGTTTTCCCCGCAAGACGTCTTTCGCACGTGAGAGGGATCTCGGGGAAAGTTTCGCGGTTTTCTTTCGGCGGTTCGTTTCTTCCCGCTGTGAAAGGACTCAATTTTAAGAGGGGAGAAAGCAAGAGAAGGAGAAAAGAAGGGAAAGAGGGAGGCGACGAGAAGAAATTGGAAAATTGTCGAGAATCTGGGGAAATCTTCCCAAAGTTCCGCGTATAATTTTACGAGTACGGAACTTATTGCCTCTCCTGTGTTTTCATATCCGTCATGTCGAGTCATACCGAGGATGTGTAAGAGCCGCTCATTGCTGCACGTTTCTCGTGCATATGTATGGCCTCTCGTGGCGTTGCTGCAGGGATTTTTCGAAGAGTCGGACACGGTGAAACTGCAGCGAGTGGAGGCGACACGTGTCGCGACGCGTGCACAAACATTTCCGCAGTCGCTTCGAATTTCTCTCGCTCGGTGACATAAGCGTCGCCGGATCTCTCATGGAAAGCGCGCAATGTCGACTCTTCGGCACTGCTTGACACGCTTGCTTCAAGAACACGTATATCCCACCGTCTCTATTTTCTCTCATCCCCCCCCCCCCCGCCACTTTCTCTCTTTCTCTCTCCGTCTCTGTCACACTTTCACCCCTTTTTCTCTCTATCTCTCTCGCTATTTAACCGTCCATCTACCTATCTCTGTCTTCTCAGACGCGGTCGCATCGCCACCGCCTGAGAACGAGGCACAGGAAGACGTTGAGTTCACTCGACGACACTCGTATTTTCGGGAAACCTCCTACTTGTGATCCTGGCAACCGTCGTGATGGGCCCCGAGAAGGATGAGCATGCTCACACGACGTCGACTAGTCGGTAAGTTGAAACGACGAAGACCCGGGGCCAACAACGGGAAGAGCGTCCTTCCGCAGACAGCGCGAGCTCGCGGAAACGAATGCTGGCGTAGGAATTGAAAACACTGTCGGCCTGCGCTGGGTGCAAGCCCCGGCAGTGCCTTCGCGTCCCCTGCCGTTGACAGAGAATTTATGACCCCCCTCAAATTAATATGTATAATCTTTACATTTGAAATTTAAGCGTACCTTTATTAAGCGTACACTACCGGAGAGACGTTCGCTACCTCGTGGTTCTAATTTTAATAGGGCATTTCTTCTGGCTTGACTTTTTACTTTTTTAACTTTTTTACGAGAATGCCAAGAAACATTATTAACTGTTACACTGTGTATCAAGAGAAATTCTTTGTCGTAATTTCACCATTTTTTAATTATGCTTATTTTCTTTGTAACTAAGCCTAAATGTGAATAAAACAAAGCAATCCACCTAAGATTCATCAAAAGATATCGTTTTCTTCTCTCTTCAACGGCCCGAAAGAAAGTCAAAGAAAGTAAATCTTAAAATAAGGATATAATGTGAATTATGCAGCTTATATATACAAGAGCGTTGTATGATCATTCGAGACAATTGAATGCAGAAATGCAACGTATCGTGATATCTTGATGTCGGTCAATTTGCCAGAAATTAGACCTACAATGGGCCCTACATAACGCTCACGTATCGAAGGAGACGAAGGAAGCTTCAAACATGATGCTATTGTTCGAGGCACTATGTTATATTGGTGGCAGGAGGATACACCCGTGGACAAATGGCAAGGAAGTCCTGCTAGCTATATAACATTAAACGCTTCCGCGGGCTAGGGTGGCGCAAGTGAAATTACGGGCGGTTCGTTGGAGAGTTTAACGTCAAGGCTCTTGAAATGACACACCTATATACAAGGTGTTCGTTTCATTTCCACCGGAAATTACCTATCCGTATTTATTCACGGTCCTTGGGAGCAGTTTGCTCTCCGTTAAAATTTCGTTCGAATGAAAGTCAAATAGCTCGAAAGGTCACGTTATCTGAAATGAAGAATTAATATGCTTTTGATGGTATTTAAACGAAACTTGAAGATGAAAATGCGATTGCAGATTTTAAACCGATAATGCGCGTCAGATCGCTGTCTGATTAAGCACGATGTGTTTGATGATGTGAGAATTAGACTGAGGATCTAGGATTAGAGAAAAGATCCAAGCTAAGTGAGTGACACTCTTGTGACTTTAAACAGGTCAGACATCGGGAACAATTGGCATGCTATTGTATTTCAACGGTAGATGCGCGGTCATGATTATAATGTTTTCTACATGAAGAGAGATTTTTCTCGTCGAAAAATTCCAGTACATTTTGGAACAATAACCTCAACTTGAGACTCATCCTCGAAGATTTAATCGATCCCGTCGCGAAGCTATTCAACTTCCATTCCAACAAAATGTTCGTATCTCTCCGCTACTTCGCGAGATATCACGTCGAGCCAAGGAAAACCGGCCACCCTGTACAGGGGTGAGAGAAATAGAAAGCGCTTGGGGGTACGTCGCTTGCTCAACAACGAGCAAAAGGATGAGGAGAGATAAAGAGAAGGAGAGAGAGGGAAAGAGAAAGGCGGAGGGGAGGGGAGGGAGGGAGCGAGCGAGAGAGTGAAACAACGTCGGGGCGAGAAGGGTAAATGCGGCTGGGGTGGTAGAGGACGGTCGAAGTTAGGTATAGATTATTGTTAGAAGGTTGTTGAGCCAGCAATATATCTTTGGAACTCTGCCTTGCTCCTATGAACTCCTCTTTCCAGTACGCTAGGTACATACCTCACTAGACGCGACTCTCGACGTGTGCGAGTAGATACCCGCGTTGCCGATGCCCGGAACGTCCAACGTTCTCCGACTTCTTTTCTCTTTTCTCGTCTCGCATCTGCACAAAGCCGCAATAACGCGAAGGCCGACCCTTTCGTTATGAATCGCGTCGTTTACAAACGTCGTCGACAAACACGGCCAAAGTCGGTCCACAGAATGGGAAAAGGTGCGAAAAAATTTTAGATGTCGTTTCCGAGCCTTCAGAATCGATACTCCCTTTCGAAATGAAAAAAAAGAAAGATTACCTTTGCAGGCATTTATGGCTTTGGATAGTTAATACGTCATCACGAAATAACGCAGAGCGCGGAGTTGATTAACTTTTATCGGATGTTATCGACATATACCGGCGGATTGACGCATCGAGCAATCGCAACCACTTCGCGTACCGACTCGAAATAGAAACAGTCGAGTTTCAGACTCTGAAAAATCACTATCCGCCTTCTGGCTTCTCGTTTCTCATTCTTCTTATTTTCTCAGCCTTGCCGTGTTAGCCGATTCAGCCTGCAGCTACCCGGCGCTCGGTTGGCCCTGCGCAACGGATACCGAGATGCGATTTCCGACGCGGCCGTACTTTAATAAAAGGCTAGAGAGACGCTTAGGGCGCGATAAATGCGCCGCGATAAATAAGAGTTAAGCTTTTCCACCATCCAGCGTCTATTCCGCGGAGCGGACGAGCAAGCGAAGCAAGGGAAGCAACGAAAGGAAGCACAGAAAGGGGATGAAAGCGAAGATTGGCAGGTCGGATTGCCGCCGAGCAAAACATCGCATCCTTACGCATCAGTCTGATACACTGTTTTTTACTTATCTCCGCAAACTTCCCTGATTTTTCCATGCAAATTCAGTACTCGGGCGTCTCGCCGAGAGCGGATCGTGCAATTACTTTCACGTGCCTAATCTAATTTCTCGTCAACGAGTTAATCGAATGTGCTCCCGTTGCCGCCGTTTCCTCGAAGACGTTAGCATAAAATTCAACGGCCAGTGAACGGGTCGGAGTGCCGCAGCCCCTAAATTTCCTTTCTCATTGCGCCGTGGCGCCGGGCGAGAACGCACGCGACGAATATCTCATGAAAACAAATAGTACAGAGATATCACGTGGCTGGATCTAAAAGGGCGCGAACCGTTGCGAGTATCTCGCTAAATATCTCTCTCTCTCTGCTTTTCATTATGTGCCCGCCCTTGTTAATCGATCGCACGATCGCGAGAGTTCGTGAGAATGGCGCGCGAGCGAGCCATCGTTCGTGGCTCGATCTCAATTTACGATCGATAAGCGTCGCTTAAAACGCCGTCCGAACGCTACGAGCGAAGAAACGTGCAGCGGTGCTGAAGCCGTAACCTCCGTAAAATATACCAACGTCAAAAAATGCAACGGGAATTTATCGTTAAGAGTGAAACGAAATTCTGCAACGCGCTCCGAATGAAATATGTATACGAGTTTTCTTATTGTGCTTCATCTGCCAGAAAAGAAAAGAAAGGGCAAAAAGAGATACTTATCGCACCAGTAAGTAATTCCAGATTGTTAATGCAGGCACATTTATCCGCTGTAACAGTAGGAATTATCCGCTGCAACGTGTGGAACGTAACGGTAAAATGCTGTGAAAATAAATTTTTTCTCCAATCTTTCCTTCCTCTACTCACGAAGGAAATTTTCTCACCGCTACTCACGTACATATACATGTAGAGGATCAATTTGAAAAAAGAATCTCGAGGCGTGTTCGACAAGGTTTCTGCATCAAAGTGTCGGTTTTTCTTCTTGCCTTCTTTTTCCCTACCCGTATATTTAATATCGCAAATATCGTTAATGCGCGAGTATTCGCGATATAGCTCGATACAGCACTGCTGCGAACGAGAAGTCCTCAATCTGGATTATTATTTTATCCTCGCGAAAGTATCCGCTTTTCTACCGAGGTCAAGGACTGAAAGCTTTGAAGCGTTCAAACGAACGATTTATTCAGTACATGGATCTCCATTCAACGAGAGCGCTTATTCACGATGGTGGCGGATCGGATAGGATTTTCAATCTACACGTACTTCACGTGATATTCGACAAAGCAGGTATTATTCAATAAACGATGCATATAGAAGCAGAAGAGAGAACGGAGATGGCAAAGATGGCAAGTCGCGCCGAGTGCATGGAAAAACGTACTTTATTCCCCAAGGGTTGAGTTCCGGTTGCACGAAGGAGAAAATGGAGGGCGAATAAAAAAGAGAAAAAGGAAAGGAAGGAAAAAAGAAGAACGACGCCACAGGCAAGGAAGCCGAGTCTTTGAGGCAGTTTTACGTCGGGGTGCAACAACGTCGCGAAGCAAATTGGATCCGATGACATGAGGGGAGAATAATGCAAGAATATGGTCTTTTATGGCAACTCGCAAGGGACAATAATATCGACAATTTCTCTTACCAATGTATTCGTTTCTCGATGTCTCGTTCATTATGCACCTGCCTTATCGTCTCCTTTAAGTAGATTTATAAGGTTCTTAATTTTCTTCTCTCTCCTATTTTTTCTTCGTAAGGACACGCGCGAATTTACCGCATCATTCTTCTTCGGCGTAATTGCAGATTTTTCTTTTTCGCTGGGACAATTAGTGTCTTTTAAAAATATAGTCGAGATAATCGACGTAAATTCCACACGATAATGTCCCGCGGTAATAAATTGTTCGCAAGATATTAATCACGACGTAATAATGAATCGTTGCGCGAGCAAGTTTTCTTGAGATCAAGATTTCCTCGAGACTTGCGACAAGCGTAACGCTCGAGACGATCTTGAATTTCAATAATAACCTTATCCCGCGAGTGAGATTAATTAAAATTTTTCCCAAAATACATAACGAGGACTCTTAAAATACTTTTCTAATTTGACGAGTCTTTATCATAATTACCGTCCGTATTATCTCTCGCATTTGAATTCCGTTATATCAGAAACCCTTGAATAATCTTATACAATTATACGTCAAATTCGGGCCAAACAAGAGAGAAAAGTAATATATAATATATTTACAGAGATATTTTAATTTTCAACGATTTTCTTTTCTCGGTCGACATCGAGACGAAATCGTTGAGATTTTCCTCTGTTATAATTCTTCAGTTTATGTTAATTAAAATGTTCGTCAGTGATTTTATAGCATTCGGTGTGACGATATCTCTAAGAACGTGCTAATTTGTTTAGTTCTTATATCTCGTGGAAATTTGTCATTATATTACGGAAATTACAGAATATCCTCGTCTCTACGTTTCTTTTCATTATTCTTATTGCTTCGCTCAGGGCTTTCTCCACTGCTCCGCCGCGCGAGGATTTCCACTTTGCTCTTTGAGCTCGTGGAATTCTCTGGCAGCCCTTCGGCGATCATCTGGGATTAGTTAGTAATGTCGAAAGGGCCCCTCCGGCATCGAATCGCATTTAGCTACTGGAAGGACGAGGACGAATTTAGAGAAGACTGAGGGCCCTTTATCGGACGTATTCGATGTCTGAGTTCGGTCTCACGGGTGCCATTTTGAAATGGAGCGAATAGTTCACGCGGGTACAAGAGCAATATGCACGTAATTAAATCCACCACCTCCACTTTTACACGTTTCTTCTTGCCACCTTCTTGGATGAAATACGGATCGATGAGAAAATTTCTATTTATTTCTATTTATTATTCCACGCGTTTGCGGTAACTCGAATGTCTCGTTTTCGCGATATCACAAAGCGAAATAGAGATTGTGGCTTGCGTCGGTAGAAGTACACGTTCGTGCGCCGCAGTGAGGAAAAGTCAAAATCAAAGATCTCGTCGAAAAAGTTAATCAGCTCGAGCAACGAGAGTTTCTCTCCTCCTAAACACCGAGACCGGGTCTAACGAGATTCTTTCACTTCCTCGGATATTAATTGTTATTACGAGCTTTGTTTATTGCGGGACAAAGTTATCCTGCCCGGTGCAAGAGTGAGAGCGCTCGCGGGCATCGTTCAGCATGCTCGGAGCGTTTCTCAAAGGCGTCAAGGAGTAGCCGTCCGTTGTGTCGGACTTATTACCGGAGTCAGTCTAGCGTGAAGAGATTCATTTATTCAGCCCGATAACATTTCATACGTACTTTCGGGGACGTATAATGAGTTTCCCTCGTGTTTTCAAATAGTTACGCTAATAGCGTACACAGGCAAGTTGGAACGAGCGGGAGTGGCTTTAGTCTTGAAATTTTCTCGAAAGCTTTGGCCTCGTTCCACGAGATACTCGGCAACGTGACGTCGTCCCTCTTCCCGTCACGGAAATCCGCAGCTCTCGGTACCACCGGAGTAAGTCTCCGTCGCCGTGACGTAACCAATTTTAATCATTCTCGATGTTGCACTCCCTTAACGATTACACGCATTGTAATTTATCGTGCAAGTACAGGATGCTCCGGACGGATATCGACTATCCTTCTAACCGCGAACGTTGATGAACCCGCACAGCCAATCTTCCTTCAGACGTGACTGATTCAACGATCGTATCGATATCGCTCACATCTCGCGGAAATTAACGATGCGATCGAATGAAGGAGAATCGACAGCGATGCTTCTATACACGTCGCGATTTTTGTTTCGTGGCATCCGACGTTCGATTCAACGGTCGGCAGAAAAACGTTAAGCTCAATAAAAAGGCGTACAAAGAGGCGTAGCTTGAAATGCAAATCTTAAAATCGCATGTCATGCTACGATATCGGATAAAAAGGTCTAAGCGAGAAATAAAAGAGGAAGTCGCACACACACACACACATACAGTGATATTTTCGGAGGACCATGTATTTCGCATTCTACTCTGACTCTATACGAAATAATTGAGATTTTCTTCCGACTGGACGGCGTGGTCGAAACGTTTTAAAGCATCTGTCAGTTATTCGTACGTTATTTCCTCGTATAACACTTGCGACAGAATTGGAATAAATTACCCGCCGGTGAGCCCGTGATTCTCTTTCTTTTTTTGGTGATGTTTTTTAATGTTTTTTTTTTCCTAACTATAGCTTGGTACGAAACAAGTCACCGTCAATAATGCTGCGAGACATCCTTTTGCACTTTGGCTGAGGATAAAAGAAGCGAAAAGTTAAACGGCTGATCGCGCGGCACGCCGATCGCGCGACGAAGCTGTCTAGACAACAACCTTCGGGAACTAACACGTGCGTATTAGAGGACCGTTTAATGTTGAACGAAAGAAAGTAGGTCAATTTCTCTAGTCGTGCTTTTTATATCCGACACCGTAGAAAGCACTTTATACGTGAATTTTTGGTAGTTGTAGCCTGAAGTTTGAAAGCTTACAACACAGCAAAAGTTAATTGAAATTAAAATGCGTTAGATTGCCGCACGGAATATTTAAAAAAGACTTGGCTTGTTCGTTTCGTATATAGCTCCAAAAGTAGGTCGCACGATTTTTCATACATTATTGTTTCATACAGCATCGGGAATTTAGATCTGGAAACGCAGAAGCAGCGCAATGTAAGTGTAAAGGTAAAGGTAAAGGTGTAAAGGTGAAAGAAGTTGCTCCCTATTTCTCACAATTTTATCCTCTGCGTGGCATATATTGTATCGCGTAAGCCGTAGAAACCGTGATCATCGCTTCGATATTTTTCACGCATTGCGGATTTATGTGTACGCAGTTCGATGAGACGTGAGAAATATTTTCAAAGAGCTTTCTACGATCTTGCACAAAGATAC
Organism: Harpegnathos saltator; assembly: GCF_003227715.2. Classification (NCBI taxonomy): domain Eukaryota; kingdom Metazoa; phylum Arthropoda; class Insecta; order Hymenoptera; family Formicidae; genus Harpegnathos; species Harpegnathos saltator. Next base: position 278,378 of record NW_020229988.1, read on the forward strand.
ACTTCTAATTTTTAATACACTTACACACGATTAAACAGCCTCGACGTCATTTCCCGGCGTTGCTTGCACAGATCGGGGAGACCTTACAAAGAGCCGGATGCAAGTTTCTCATTTTTGAAAGAGGGCAGCGACTTCCTTCGTTCGACATTCAATAAGGGTAATCCTTCGGCGCGACTCAGAGGCCAAAAAAACGCGAGCATCTCGAGGGGCAGGGGGACGGATTAGGGGAAATTAAAAAACTCTGAGCCGGATTACGAATCTCTAACGAGGAGATTGGCGCGCATTATCCGCTCTGTTAGTTTCATTCCGACTGATTTGTCGAGCCGGCTAATATTCCCGTCGCGGTGATTAGCGGTCTTCACGATCTCTTTTCTCGGTTGCCTCCCCCCCCTCGCCCTACTAGTCTTTGTCCAAATTCCGTGGCAGTGTCCTCTGTTATTAGGAGCGATTCGACCACCGTTAAAAACCTGAACGCTCATAGTTTGCGGACCGAACCATTTGCAACTCTAACGAGGCGAGAGAACCTTGGGCTTCTTTCTGCGTGACAATTAAGGCATAGTTATCGCGCGCGGAACAAGAACTAACGCCCTTCGAAAACAGTTTAAAAGTTGCGTCTTGAGCTTTCGTAACTCGAATTAACGTTTCGTTCGTTCTCGTGTAGCTTGTCGCCGCCGCCGTCGCCACCACCTCGCATGTCCTCCGTGATCTCGTTGCACGCCGAGGTGCGTTCGCGGAATCGAGTTTGTCGGTTTTTGAGTATGTTTGCGCGCAAACTTTCCCGGAATATCAATTTTTATTCATTCCTGGGAAAGTAAAAAGAATGGAGCAACTTCTATCCAATTATGCAAATACACGCGAATTTTAGTGTTTCCTCGGGTATCGCTTGGTTCTATTCTTGTAACGAAAGAGTCAGATCAAAAATAAAAATGGTGAGAACTTCACGCGCAAGTAACTATTGTTTTACCCTACGGGTAAAGGACCGGAAGAGAGATTTCTCGACATACACAGTCTTGATCTAAAGAGGGAGCGAACTTTATTAAGGCTCTTGCGAGTCTGTGACCAGGGTGACTGGACATCGATTTTATTCCAGTGAGTTTTGTCCGTTGTGAGCGAAGATTGTGTTTGTGTTTGCTTTAATGAAAAAATAAAACTTTGCAATATTTTTATTACGAGGAAAACAATATACTATTATTTTTGTCCTGAATTTCTTCAATTTTATTCGGACATATTGAAAAATACATTTTAAAAATGATTGAACGCCAGAGAGTCAACGTTAAAACGTAGATGACGCGCAAAAATTTTGTTAATAGAACTCATCAGCGCATTATTGTAAGAACGTTTGCCAGATATTTCGGTTTATAATCTTTTGGATTTTTATATTTGTCATTGACGCGCACGTTAAATTTTGCAGCTCATAACGCGACCGATCCCTCACTAATACGATATATTCCGATAAAATTACAAAAATTTATCGATACTCTCTCTGTGGTGACCCACATCGTGCATATAATGCTATTGGAGTAAAATCTAGTTTGGTAAGTGGATGCGAAAAACGAGCGGGACAGATTTCACAGGAGAACGCGGTTTACTTTTCAAACAGCGGGCAATGCTGGGGGATCACGTGAATGAGATAATTTATGCGTACAGACGCTACCATGCCTTTTCGGTGTTATTTATGTTTCAGGACTTTGTCGTCCATATTTGCGTCTCTTTATACTGTAATTTGTGATATTGCCAAAAAGCACGCAATCGTTACTGAATTCATGACTAATCAATGCCTCTTAATAGCTCCAATTTTTTGAAGTATGTACTGCGCTCTCGTATTTTTGTCTTCTATATTTGAAATAGAGGAGTGTCGTCGGTAACACACACAGAAAGAGATGGTTTCTCTTCCTCTCATGATTCATGATTCGTGACTGAGGGGAAGTGAAGCAGGAACGTAATAATTTTCATAGAAAATTTCAACCAACACGAATCTTCTCTTTCGCCACGCTCGGTCGGCATTGTTTGTCGATTGGTTGCGTCAGTGTTTTAACGTGCCGTATCCATCGAGAATGAGCTACAACGCGTCGAATCGAATAATCCGAAATCGAGTGCGCGCGCTTTGATTTGGATCGATACCAACAAGGCTTTCGGCCTTGTCATGTTAGCGCTGCGCTAACCGTATCCGTTTAACCGTTTGAGTCCCAAGCAGCGCGATCGCGTTGTTCAGATTTTATGTCGAGAAAACCCAGTACATTTCGATCATTGTGGACAACTGACGGTGCGTTACCGATTGTCGAAGTCGCGCGCTCAGATTTACTGAAGCAAGTATATCACACCGATCCTTTTAATGTAAATAGTACATTTTATAATAGGTAGAATAATACTATAATAATGCAATAATACATTACAAAATAAAAATTTTTATTTCATTGTTATCTTCTCAATAATTTTTATCGAACAAAACTTGAAATATTTATAAATTTACAGTACGCATATGTAATAATACAGATGTATTTTATAAAATAACGAATTACAAATTAACAATATTTTTGTGTTATGAACAAATAATTTAAATGGAGAGTAACAATTATAATTTGTAACATCGGTGTTTATCAAAACATGTTGGATGGATTCCTTTTGCTTCGTTGCTCCGTTGCTTCGTCTAATCATTTTGAAACACACAATTATTAACAATGAGAAACACTTACGCAAGAATACGTCCGATCGCTTTGCAAACTACAATAAATGTGACAGAGCGATGAGAAAAAAACGAGAATCGCGTTACCTAACAAATACAAGAAGCGGTATTGGTCCGATTGGGATTCATCGATGTAAAATAAACAAAGCGCTATCGCGCTGCTTGGGTCTTTTCATACTCATTTATAGAAAGCGCGGTTGCGCTGTTTGGGATTCTTCGACAGTGTTTTTTCAATACCCCCTGGGACTCAAACGGTTAAGTTCGCAAACGAGCAAGTGAAGAGGGAAAACCGAGTTATTCAAAAGTGATTCTTTATCCACTGCTGACGGTAAGAGAGAGGTAGAGAGTTTTATTTACAAAAATTTGTCAATGTTCTCCGGTATAATTAAAATATCAATCTTCAAACGAGAAACAGACAGACTGTTTACATATGCAGATACATGTTATATATTTAGTCATTCGTACTTTCCGCTTCCCGCGAGTATTGCATACGTACGGCAAATCTACTTCACTTTATCTTTTGTCGGCTTATTGAGTTAGCCAGTATTACAGTAGTCTAGGAAGGAAAGATGCGGTCTTGGGCGATGCAGCGACGTTAGATGCTCGCTCACGAGCGGGAGAAAGATCGACAAATTTCAGCTCTCTGTTTCCGTCTTCCTCGACATTGTAAAACTAGTGGCGTCGCGACCCGGGCGCGAGAGAACGAGAAGGAGGGGAAAATATGCAAAGCAATTTCCATCCATCAAGCGCACCTATCGCCGATCTTCTGGCGAGCGAGCATGCTCTCACATTCCACCGACGTGTTCTCGGATTCTGTCCTAAATAAATCTCCTTTATCTCTGAGAGTATATGAAGTTGCGCTTGTTTTCGGCGGGCCGTAAAATCGCACATCTGCGCAACTTTGCATTTAATTTTTGCCAGTAATTCTTCGCGGATTCGGAGATGGTGATTGAAGAAATTTAAGTATGGTATGGTACGGCCAGATTAATACGCCAAATAAACGGCAAATGTGTCGTAAAAGATGTGGTTGTATTACGAATAATATATCGAATTAACACATAATATATACGAGCTGCTTGTTTCGAAAGTGATGCAAGTTCATCTTTCGCCAATTTTCCCCATTCTCCTTTATACGTTGATACGTAAATATAGCAATAAAATTATGAGACTAAATTAAATTTACCATATATCTCTTTTAAAATAAACGGTTCGTGTATGAAGTGAAAATGCAATATTTTCCGTGATTCTTTCGAAAAGCTCGTATTAATTTGACGGATGCAACATTGTTCAAATGTTTGATTTAAATAAATGAATTGTTGTCGGTGAAGTTTATTATTCGATTTGTGCTTTTCTTCACTGTATGAGCATTCTTATCCTATTCATTTCAAATATCAAAATTTCATAGCTCTGACGCTACAATCTATGGAAAGCGGATTTGTTTTCAGTTTTCAGTTGAAATAAATCATTGTTGTTATTTACGTCCGTCAGATTTTACGGAAAAATTTTCTCCCGATCGTCACACTGGGCAGTAAGCAGGACGTGACGTTGTATGGATTCGGGTTTGTTTGGATTTCAAAAGCAAAGCGTTCATCTAACGACGCGAACCAATGCGAATGCGAGCGCACTCGCAAATGCAAGCTTCGAAATGGACATATCGTCGATTCAGAGCTTATTTAGGATTCACAGCTGGACGCGTAATCTACACGATTACGCTATCACGCGTTACATGTTAAAACCATTCATTTCTTCAACAAATCCCGTAAAATTATTTCCAACTAATTCTCTCGGATTTAGACTCTGTGATTAATACCTCCTTTTAATTATGTATGATACAGAAATGTTAATGCCTTGTAATGCCTTGCGCGAATCCTATTTCTATGACAATTAGTTTGCGTACTTTCCGGGATTAAGTTGTACGTTGTATAAAATGTAGGAACAATCGTGTGTTATTTATGTGATGAGAAAAGGGCAAAACTCACTGTGCGGACGCGTACAATGGAAACGCGGTAGCGATTGTCTTTTTTGAGGGAGACGAAAATGCATCAGGCTCTAACGAAACAACTTAAAGTTTTCTCATTTTAACGGAATTAACGTCCCGCGACAAAGCAATCGCTCAGCTATTAACTATTTTCTCCGTTATCTGTGTTCATCAAGGTTCTCTTAATAAGATTTTACTCTTTCGATTGATCGTGCTCGTCGCAATACGGCCGGTATACAGCGTTTATCTACTCTTCTCATGCAATTCACGGTCTATTGTCTAATGCATCAAAATTGATTTGACGAGAAAAGCGGCTCTCGGTTTTTTCTTCTTTTTTTTTTTTTCAATTTGATTTGTCACAAAAATTGGGATCTCTACAAATTTTGTTAAAAATTTCTTTCGATGTGGAAGAAATTTTCCGATTTGTCGCAATGGTTCGACGAGCGGTATAAATTTCGTACATACGACGGACGCGCTTGCGTATCTAGAATTGACGAATATTCATAAATTCATACGTGCGCCATGCATACACAACGCGCATCTCATGCAAGGATATTGACAAAGATGAATATAAATGCTCCTATTGCCTGAGTGGGAGTGTCCGGCGATTAAAAATTCCACTGTAACTCCCGACGTGACGCGCTCAACTGTGACGCGTGCGCGTAATTTACTCGCACTATTTACAGATAAAGTACCACGGTCCTGTACCTCAATGGCTTCAGTAAAGCATTTGGTGCGATAAGAAGACCATTCAATTTTAAAAATCCAATGCTCCGTGACAAGGCAGCATCCACCGCTGTCCCAATTTATTATCCCGGAGTAATATAATAAATACGATGCACTTTGCGCGAAAAAAAAATAATGAGAATGAAAATAAAATATCTAGCGTGTCCGTCGCTTCAAAGCGCTTTTGACGTAATTAAAAAAGTTACTTGTCTCATATCTCATATGGGCAGAAAATTGATATTCGACATCGTAAGTGCTATGACAAATGTCAGTCGAAATAAAAATTATACATTTAGCGACAAGCACTTTCCAAGTTTGCGGAGCTAACAGAACATATGTGTGTGTTGGCCTATATACCGTTTCACCTCCGAGTTTACTCCCGCCTTCGCTTACTTCTGAAAAGTTTCGGCAATCTTTTGACGTACAACAAGTGCTCGCTTTCGGTCAGATTCAGCCTATTCGTGTACCTTTCCGCTAATTCGGTTTCGAATAGCTTCTTTCCAAAGAGATAAGCGAGGTTAACGGGCGAGGGAATGCTCAGGTGAAAGAGAAGAGAAAGGTAAAAGGAGAGAGGGTTGGCTCGCGCGAGCAAAGTAAAATGGTGAAACGAGTCGAGATACTGCGAGATACTTGAGAGCTTGCGTAATTAGCAAGAATACCTCTCTTTTTAGCTGTAGCAGCAGCACCAAACGGAATTTTCATTTCGAGAATCAAGTTTTCTCTTTATTCGACTGCCGTTTAGAATTGCTTTACATATCGCAAAAATGCGCGAGTTATAGAATTTCAACGATGAGATTATTCGATGCTGTTGGATATTTTTGCAAAAGCATTTGCTCCTTGAAAAGTTGCAAGCACGTTTTAGTGATTCAATTCTTTCCCACTTAAATTTAATTCAAAACAGTAAGACATTTAATTTAACAAAATAAGTGACGAATTTTTGTTTACATTTATATGTAATAATCCTATATGTATTTTATACTTGCAAGATCATTATTTTAAATAGTGTAAATTATATATTCCGCATATTTATAAATGTGCAATATTATTAATCATGACGCGCCGTCTTTAAGTAAGTAAGTATTACGATGGCGTGTAATATCGTAATTTGACGGAAAATTTATTACGGTATTTAGTATCGCTGTATCGAGAAAAGGAGAATATCGGTTTCAGAAGTTTACACTTGGCCTCTAATTACCTGACGCGTCTATTGTACGATATTTCCTTCTTCCCAAGTTCTCAGAGGATTTTACGATATTGATAAGGCATCTAATAAACGTATTTGGAGCATCAAGAAGCGTTGTTTATGGCGTGCCACTAACGAACAAACAAAGAGCTGTTCGACGTTAATAATAGCGTCGGACGGAAAGAAACTTGCGAAGCGCGAGATAGAACTACGGAGAGGCTCGTTCGCTTTCGATCACGAATCAAGTCTCTTCGCTCGTAACCGATCGATTCGTCCGTCATCTCGATTCTTTCTTTGTGACGAATAATTTAGACGTCGCTTCGACGACACAAGAGGCAGTGTTTGCCAAGGAGATCCTCTGCAAGTCCGAATGGCGAGCGGAAAGGGGATGAATTCAGCGAGAAGGAGAAGGAACGTCTACAAACTCGCAAACCACGTAGACTTTCTTGCGTCCTTCTCTCCTTCATGATCTTCAACCTTTGCGCACCGAGAACAAACGTAGCTAGGTCGGTATTGTGTTACGTAAATCGAATGTCACACGCCCTTAAACGAGGACAGCGTAAATCTGCGAGTGGAGGGACCAGCGCGCGCGAGTTATACCTTATATTTCCGGACGTGCCGCGCCTTCGGGATTTTGGTTTATTGCGCGCTTCGTAATAAACTTCAAACAGGTTTGCCCCATCTCATGTTTATTAAAGTGAAAAAATATCGATAAATGTTAATGAATATATTGTGTTCAAGTAGTCGCGATCGTTCTCCACTTCGAGAACAGACTATGGTCTCTCGAGACTGATTCTCTCCTTTTTGCAGAGGCTCTTCTTTTTTAACTTTTCCTTCGTTTTCTTTTCTTTTTATATCCTGAGGAGAAACAATTAAGAAAATGCTTTCATTGGGGCGTTACTTCTTATCTCGAGAAACTGTTCGAGGGATTCAAAGAACCGGCTCTTTCTCCCATTTTTACGAAACTCTTTGATTCTTTTCCACCATATCATTTTATCTGTATCTTTTATCCTAGGTGCAGTATATCGGATTTCCTCTATGCCTTTTGCCTCATTCTTCTTGGCTACGTATCTTTTGTTCGATTCATTTCACATCAAAGCATTTGTCATAGCAAAGAGATTAAATCTACGTAAAATACGTGTACTTGATGACACTCACACACGCGCATATATTCTTTATGAAAACAAGATTTCAGTGTCAAAAAGAAGAAATACGAAATTATTACGCGGACAAAAGAATATATTTCAAAAATATTTTTCCAGCAGAGATTCATATTTCGTTCCTAAATCGGCTTGGTTACGTTGAATTAATCGAATAATAGTTTGTTCTATACAATTTTTATTAATAATATATTGTAACAATATTAATAATTATTATTAATTAATATATATTAATACTATTAACGATATTATTAATTTTATCGATCGTTGTCTCTGTAAATTTAAAGGCAAAAGTCGAAAGTCGAAATGTAATATATATAATATTTCTCTCTCGCGCGCGCGCTTCCCCTCTTCCTCTATTTTTCTCGCGCAACGTAACGAAAATTTGTGAAAATTAAAACAACAATATTATTACGAATTTGACACGTAGTTTCACGCAGGGAGAGCTACAAATCAAACAAATGTGCAGTTTGTTGAAAGATGGAGTTCCTTTCATTTCCATATCGCGAGCTCAACCGCAGGATGGTGACGTTCCCAAAGCAAAGTTCAAAGTTTGCTTCTTAGCTTTCTCGCTTGATTTCGCGCAGGCGTGCATCGAGTTTGTCATAAAAATCAAATTAGTTGTTAAGTTCTATCTACACAGCTGAAAGTTGTAGTTTCGTAATTGAAGAGTTCTTCAAAGAGTTTATCTCTGTCTCTGTATAGGTTCCTTGCTTCATTTTACAGTTTAATTAGATAGTATTCTTAGAATATACGTGCTAAAGCGTGACGGATGTCTGCCGTACGACGATTGATGATACAAGTAATTGCATCGCGAAGCCGTACCACGTGGCTTACTACTTCTCGCGAATGGAATAATCTATATAATAAAAACTATCATTTTCGAAATATATCGCTTACTTTCCTCTACGTGTCGTCGCGTCCTTGTAATGCACTCCCGGCGACATAGCTTGTAACAAGGTGTAAAAAACTGTAACAGGTTTCTTGCAGCTCATACGTCCTATCCGTTGGCCTGGTTCCAACAAAATTCATTTTTATCGCTCCGCAGACGTGCGAGTACGAGTCGTCGAGTTTGCGAGGCGGTGACGTCTTCGGACAGCCGCAAACTCATAACTGAACTAAGTTTGCGGTGCAAAGTCCGCCACGGTGTGACTCGATTCCTCTCACGTCGTCGAAAATTGGTCTTCGGAAAATTTGTACGCTTTGGCCATTGGCCAGACTGCCGGCTGAGCAAGCGGACACGAGAATAACGTGTAACATCAAGTGACGAAGAATAAGAAATAAAGGCTATGCATTAACGAAATGTATTCTTCTGAGAATGGATGACGAGTGACGACCCGACGCGGTTTGAGGATAAAAAACTGGAAAACGCTATTTTTGAGATGACCGCTCATGTGGAAAACGCGAGGCGTCCAATTTCGGCTCATTTTCCACAGATTTTGTTACATTTTCGGTAATTACAGACTTTCGGTGAAGAATGTCAAAAGTACAAATGGAGTGCATTCCGCAAGGACTATAATTATATAAGTTTTCAAGGGCAAAGTATCAGGTTGCTCAGAAATCTATCATTGTTTTCGCGCGCGCTACTGTGATTTCCTTCTCTGCATTCTCAGGATTATCGATTCTCCGCGATTCTATTGCTGGAATCCTGGACAAGGCTTAAGTAAAACTGAGGTTCCATGGACAATTGTTCATGAGAAAGAAGCTTACATTGCCTGCGTGAACCAAATTCCCGGAGCTCAAAACATTTACATTTTAGCCTTTGCTAAATCTCGAATACTTGAAACTAATCGATGTGAAATAAAATATGTGTCGGCAAAAAAAAGAAACGTTCAATATGTTATTAATTTAATTCCATAGTTGCCGAGGTTTCTCTTATCGAAGCAAATGTATACTTTATAATGTATACTTTATAATAGTAAAAATTGTCTAAAAAATTAAAAGTCGCACGGCGCGATGTTATAAAATATATGGATCATGAAACGTAACAGGTGCGTATATGTGCGTTTAGAACTAGAATCGACACTGTAATGCGTCTTTTATGACCGATTTTATCGTTCCTGCACTTTCGTAAATGCGGCCGCGTCCGTTTATTTCTCTTTTTCGAGTAAACACTTATTTCGTATTCGCTGCACGTGAGGCGCGTCACAATCTCTTCGTGAGAGTTTGCCGGTAGAAACTTTGTCCCGTCTTCGGAAGATCTTTCATTTACAACTTTCAAACTGCCGCGCGAAGCAACAACAAAGAGGAAAAAGACACCCCTTCCAGCTGTACGGAAGCCCGCCCTTTTATTCTTCTCGTGTTCCCGTCGTCTTCGCTTTTCCTCGTTTAGAACGTATCGAACATCACGAGGAATATCGAAATATTATCGCGTATATATCAGGATTGCAAATTGGGACGAAGAATATTTGTAAATTGATTGATAAAATTTTCCTATTATCTTGCCTCGTATGGTTCCAGTATTTATATAACGAAATGGCTTTAAAAATATCAAAGTTATATATCGTTTCGTAATTAAAAGAAAGCCTAGCAGCACACGTGAATGTTATCAAGATTTTTCACAAACTAAATGTATAATTCGCTACTTTTTAATACCAGAATTTCAGATGAATTCGAGGATAGGACATTTTTCATCGTGTATGACCAAAAAGTAACGTGTCAAAAAATATAGGAATAACGACAACAGATATGTAGTAAAGCGTAGAACGTAGGAATATTGCCTTCGTTTGAGATCTCGCAGTGGCGTATCGGAGAGTGGAAGCGGATCGGAAGCGGAAATCTATCACACGCGACGCACGCGTCGACAGATAACCCCGACGCGCATATCCGCGACTTTTCGTGCGTGACGTTCTGCAAGGTCGCGTGACAAAATTGGACGGCGATGAATTCCCGGCGGTACGTCGCCGGATATCCCGGCCCAACTTGCTTCTGCACGAGTGGAAGGCGGAACAAGCCGAGCAATTGGCATGCCAACCGTACTTCTGATATCGGCGAAGACGTCGGTGAAACATCTTCCGGGATCTGCTGGCGACGGTACACGCCATTCGCAAGCGACTCGAGCTGTGTGTATCGCGCGTTTTGCTGCTTAATTTGCGAAACAATGTTGCGGCTAGATACTTTTCGCCAACTTAAACTTTTATACTTCTATAGTTGGTAAACAAACAACTTTTACGGTCGGTTGGATCAAAAGTTCCGGAATATTTCTCAAGGCGAATATTAATATCTTATTTGGCCCAAATACTTTGTTAACATTGCGGGGACCAGGGAGACGAGAATCGATGTCTTTAGTTTTGGAAGTGTTGACGACCAGAAACGTCGATTTGTATCCCGCTTTAAAAGGGATGGAACACGATTTACATTTATAAATCCTGTTTGTCGATCCTTCGTCCACAAGGAATAGCTCGACGAAAATCATGTAAAAAAAAAATTAAAATTGCTATTACATTCATTATTTGGATCTTTCAATTTTAAACACAATCCAGGAAGGAAGGAAAAAAATCCATATAAAAATTACAATCATACATGCGACCCGCAATGTGCTAATGCCCTCCTGTCCCTCCTGCCTGTTTGCAACGATATTCAACGTCCCAGCGAACGCAATTTGGCAACATGCTTTTAAGTGAACGGACTGTACGAACGGCTCTCTCAGTACATCAATTCGATACCTACTTCATGACAAACGCAGCGAGCTAAATCGCCTGTGCGAAATTGAACGCCCAAGACGCCTGGCGTTCCAACAACAGCGCGCGCGGGCATGCATCAGCGAGCCGTGCGGCGCGGCGGCACGGCGGGCGTTAATTGCACGCGATATCAGCCGGGGTCTGCCTGTAAATTATCTTTCGGCGGACATTAAAAGCGGCCTCCGCCGCCACTGACGCGCATGCAAACGGATCGCCGCGCCGCGGCCGTCCGGAGGCCGATGTATCTTCTCACCGGTATAATCCATCAATCCACCAGCCGAAGACAATGGATAGATATCCCGCGCATTAGCCCCCTCCCATGGTGTGTTCACCCTTTCCACGCGTATTATAAACGTCAGTCAGGAATTCCGGTCCGTTTCATCCCCGTCCGGTCGACGATAACGCGCGGTCGTCGCGCTATTACGCATGCAGAAATCGCGCCTCACCCTCTTCGCGACCTCGAGCGGTACGCCCCGCCGTACCGGTCCGCGAGCGCCCTTCGTCACGCCATTCCACGGGATCCACCCGCAGCCCGAAAGCCGGCCAAGTTTCCATATGGATCCTGGATGCGCGAGAGATCCACTGAGAGGCTCTCGACAGCTGCGCACGTCTCCGGGAGATCGTTCACACACAGTCGTACGTATACATTATGTATGCAACATTGCAATTTGCATTGCTCTCTTGTATCGTCGAGCACGGTCGAACATCGGTTCACCGGAGGCATGCTCCGCGAGCGAGGGGGAGTGCGAGGCGCCAGGATTCCAAGGAGGGACAGACGGAGAGAGTGAGAGAGGGGCAGAGCGAGAGGGAGAGACACGCGCAACCGACACGACGGTAACACGGCGGCGACACGGAGCGATGTTTCGTTTTGTATAAGTATTTGCATGTTTAACTCGCCATCTCTCCGTGTCTCTTATGACTTCGAGCCCGACGAGCTCCACCAGCTAACCCCCATCGTCGTCAATCCTTCTTCCCGAATCGCGCCACGGCGCTTCCTCACTCGGCGTCGCCTCACTCTTTAACGAGGCATTTTCTCGAATAGGCTTCGCCGGAGTTTCCGACCACCCTAAGCTACTAGTTAAAACTTTATCCCGCGGTGAGATATTCTTTGCCGTGCCATCCCTTCAGTCGTGCTGGAGAGTCGGCGAGAGGAAAAGCTCCAAGTCTCGCAGTCTTCGAGTCGAACTGAGTGAATCGAGGTGCATTCGACGGGTCGTCATCCAACTCCTCTTCCCCTCTTTCCGCGAGTGTCTGCGAGAGTAACCGCGATTGTGCTACGTGACGTATATACCTTCGATGTGATCGCTGCGCTTCGGGCGGAATGGCTCCGCGGAGTCATTGAAACGGGGAGAGTTTGCTTTAAGTATTTTATTCTGTAGTGCGTGTCGACCGCACCACGTTTCCGCTAGATTACGCTCGTTGCCTGTTCGATCGCTCGCTCGCGGTGTAGTTTACCGTGTTATTTGCGGTCGGGCGAATCGGCATCGTGGCGAACAAACATAATTTCATGGGAACGCTCCTGTGCGCGCACACGCCGGGCCGGATGTTTTCTTTTCGAGACGTGGTCAGGCGCGTGTCTTGGACGATAAAAGTAATAAAACAGAAATATAACAGAGCGGCGCTCTGTGTAACCGCCGCGTAAGGATCGTTTTTCTATTCCCGCGTCGGCGTTTCCAGCGAAATTTGCTCATTTCTCTCAGAGCGCGCATATCTCATCGTTATGGAATATGATTGACACGTTGTCGCGTGACTCGGCGGATGTATCGCTCGGAGGCGAGCGCTCAGAGGAAACGGAAAACGAGACGCACTTATGGCGATGCGCTGGTTTATTCAGGGGAAACAGCGCGGTTCGTAAAACCGGGTCGAGAATTGAGAGCACTGAAACGGACAAAGCAGAGATTCATCATCATTCTTTGAACGATGCGACGTAGGCAATTGCATGCACGGAAAGGAGCGAGGAGAAATACGCGACTGAGGAATTATTAGAAGGCTAATCCGTTCGTAAAACAGCATTAAACAACAGAGCGTAATCCATGATTCTCAGGATTCTCCGTTGGATCCAACTATAGGCGTTTAGGCTAATTAATTATTATTCCATCGTTGAGATCAACATATATTTACTGTGCCGATAAAATTACTTGCGAGAAATCGTCTATTGAGAGAGCTCTGATAACTAATTTTTTTTTAATCGCTAGTTGCAAAATGATTTTGTTTCCAACTTCGTTGTTGGTGAGCGTGAGGCATTTTCTGAACATAAAATTCTCTCGTTACATTTTTAATTAATTTAATTAAATTTAGAAAAAAGAGAATCTCTTATGTAACGAAGCAGCGACAATTTAGTGGCTTAGGAATGAATGAGTAATGAACGGCTTGATCCATTTGATCGGGAAACATGACATAACACGGGCAATTATAGTGAGCCGGAGTGTTTAACATCAAGAATTTACTGAATTCACTCTAACTTTATGTACCGTGGTGCGGATCCCGCCTCTGTTTGATTTAAACACAAATTAACGCAACGTTATTATCAGATGACCCGAAACTAATCGGGCGGTCGTGCCCGTTCACCGAGAATGTTACGTATTTAGTATCTACGTTTGAGAGACGTGCCTTTTACAGCTTTTCTCTTGAAATATGCGAGTAAACGTACAAAATTGTAATTGTATTTAGAAATCCATCCATACTTGTCTCATTAAGCGCGAGACGTAGCCAAATTTGCAAATTTATTTTACCACAGGAAGCTACCACATCACTAAGAGACATCAAGCTCATCACAAGCTGTATCACATTCATGTAAATATACGATTTAAAAAAAAAATATATATATATATATATATATAATTGAAGGAAGTTTTTAAAAACATTGAAAACATTGGGCATATACAGAGCGAATATCAATCGATCTTCCTCTCATGCGGAGGACGATAGATAAGAGTGGCAGTTCGAAAATATTACTCCGACAAATACGACAGCGACAGACGAGGGAAGGGAAATTCAGTTTAATCCACTGTATTGCATAAATGCATAATATCTACTCTCTCGAACTCGGAGATACTACTACGCTCTTTCTTGTCCTCGTCTGTGTCGTTCCCGCGTCAGATTCATCGCTTGGGACGTAGCGTACGTCACCCAGAAGACCTGCGACGGTCGGAGGGAAGTCCTCATTAAGAGGATACCTCTAAGGATATCTTTAGACCGGCCACTTCTGGCTTTAACTATTGCAAATAGCATTCGTCCATTCTCGTGGTGCGTAATTTCAGACGAAAAAGGACGATTATTATTATTATGATATATCTCGCACCTGTATCTTCTCTGCGAGAAAAATACGAGAGATGAGTACACGTCAACCGATTTTTATGCTTTTGCACAAGTGCGCATGCGTTACTTAATTAAATTCAACGCAACTTGCGTGAATATTAAGCAAAACTTTACATGCATAACGCTACCATAATGCACGCCACATGTCGGATTTACTGCTTTAATTACGCGCGACATACATCGCGCTATAATAAACTGCTGCATTTGCGATATTACAGTGTTGAGTCCGGCGCTCATTAAGCGTGTAAAGCTACCACTAATCGGTGATCGAGTAACACGCTGCTCCATTGGCTCCATTGCTCTCTTATTCCTTCACGATCGCCGTATATCGCGCACGCAACGAACTGACTGACACACAGGTGAACGTAATAACCGACTGACGTCGCAGAAACAGTGTTTCGATTAACGATCAATCAAAAGCTGCCGCACTTAGCGAATTACTTCCCATAATTCTTTGTCCACGTCAAAGGGACCGTTGGCATTGCGCGCGAAATACCGGCCGATATGCTGATCTTTGTGTTCTTATTGGTAACGATTGTTTCAGCGGATCGATCCGCCCGGCGCGGTGGCTTCGAATCGAGGTGAATGAATGGGTATTGATTTGAATACTAACCCGATGGCATCGAGTAACCCTTCATTTTGTCTCGAGCGAGCTTCGGATACGCAGGGGTGGCATCGAGGGTGGGACGGTGAGGGCGAACGGGACGAGGACGGATAGGTGGAATCGCGGGAGCCGAGAGGCGGCGGGCGAGTGGCCACGAGCGAAGCAAAGAGAATCGAATGTCTGCAGGGATCTAGGATAGGTGCTCGATCGGAATCTATTTACCAGGTACTTAAATGGACTCGAACTACCGCCCAGGATTAAATTGACCTGCAACCAGCTCTCGCTACAGTGCTCCTCCACCCCCATGCCCTCTCTCCCTTGCCCCCGCGTTCCCACGTTATTTCCATGCATGCCTCTCGTTCGTTCTCTCTCCTTCTCCCTCCCTCTCCCTCTCCCTCTCTCTTAAGCTTTTCGCGTTGTCTCCCTCCCTCTCTCTCGTGTTCTCTCTCTACCGTGCACCCTCCGCGCCTCTTTTCTACGCTTGCATCTCCATCACCGCCGAGTTTTCCGCATTTTCCCAAAGCCCGGAGCTGATCCGTCTGGACGCATACACCGGCGATTCGAGCGAGCGATCTTCGTCGATCACTCTCCGATCTATCTATCGATCGCGTACTACCGGTGGCGTGTCCGTGGTGTACGACTGTTATTACACATAAATACGGGGGGGGGTTATCGTGGAAATGTTTCGCCATCGAGTCGCTTTCTTTGTCGCTTTCTTTGCCGTTTGTCGCTGGCGCTGCACCGACCGCCGCAATAAGCGGCGACAGCTCTTGGATTTACAACGGTCGACAGAGCAACTCCTCATTGAATATTTTCGCTTAATCAAGGCGCGTAAAGAACGAGCGCGATAAGGATCGCGTATTTGATTAAACTCGGCGTCTGTGAGAATTTATCTATGTACATACATACATACATACATACATACATATATATATATATATATATATGATTCGCCTCTCGCTTGCTTTTCGGAAAATTCGGACGAGCAACTAGCTAAATCTCACGAGGGACTAAATGAGAAAGGAGGGCGAAGCTCACGTCTCAAATAACCGTAAGTAACGGTAACGAAGGTATCGAATAATTTCACTACGCCGGTAAGAAAGGCGAGCTACCTTGGGGAGAATGGAAACGAGTTGGAGAAGAGTTCGCCGGGACTTAGCTGAAAAGTAGAGTGCTTTCTGTAATTATGGCGAAGTGAGCTGCGAACAAAGTTGCATATTCAGATAGAAATTCTCAGCATTCATTAATATTCTAATTATCGACCGGGATTATTTAATTGTTGATACTACACATAAAATGAAGAGGCAATTATCATCGTCACTGATGTCCTCGTCGTATTGTCGCGATCCTGAGAGCGGTGTGATATTGACGATTACGTCAATGAATATTTTATAGACAACTGCCGTCTTTTTGAACATTCAGTTTTCCCAGGAAAAAGTCCGGCATTTACGGAACTTTCATTTCGCCACGAATTCACACATGCTACTCCGACAAATCAGCTTTTGACCGACCATGCAGTTAAGCGCGAAGAGACAGCGGAATTTAGGTCGTACCGTATTGCGGGAGAACGAACATCATAGCGCGTTGCACACAAGCTAATTGGCGTAATTGAATGACTCGCCGGCGAAAATCAACATTCGAAACGTACGGAGCACCGAAACTGGCGGAAAATGGCACGGTGCTGTTTACGTACAAGAAAGCAACCGATTCCACGTCTATTTTCATCCCCACCGCAGAAACGAGTGACGCGGACGTTACCTCGGACGCCGGAAATCCGCATTGCCAATTGACCAATTAAACAAAATTCCGTAGTATTGAGTGTTTAGTTCGACACGATATTGTCCTTTCGTAAGCACGGCTGCGAGAGATCGACGCGAGCTCCGAAATGTATTTTTGCCTGATTATCTTGAAGGAAGGAAGGAAGTTGTGATTTTGAGGAGGGAGGAAATTTGTATGCACAAGATACAAGAAGAGAAATGCAAACATAACGAAATCTTCGCGCCGGTTTTTCCTGAGAAGCAAGTTGCCCCGTAAAATGCAAGTGAGGAAGAGCTCGCGTTACGCGCAAAAACGATTCCGACGGCGAAGTTTTTTGGCGGTATCGTAAAAGACGCGCCAGACGCTTTTACGATCTACCAGCGGAAGAAGCGCAGTCGAGGAAACGATAAAAAAAGAAAAGGAAGGGAAAAACGTCGCAGTCTCTAAATGCGCATTCTACTCGCTTGCACGCGTTCGAGAGGACTCTTACGAGCGTTGCAAGCGATGTACGGGCGTAATGAGCGGCACCTTCTCACCGTTGTCACTTACATAATTAAGGAGCGCAGTGACGTGCATCGCTTAATCGCCTAAGGCTAACGGCAACTTAATCTTGTTAGTGCGAGTCGCACCGATCGCGCCAATAAACCACAAATGCGTTCGGGTGATCGTCGGTGAATGGAACGATACCGTGTAGGATATACGAAACGACAGCCGAGAGGAATATCGCGTAGCACCGAGAGTGATATTAATATTTCAGTGATTTGTAAAGACGTATTTCACCGTTATGTGTTAAAGAGGACTCGCTGATGGTGGTACTTAACGAAATTTATGAACTCTCTTCGTGAGTTTGGCGCGTCCTAATGAAATTAGCCGAAAGCTGACAATTACTGGTAAAAGATAGCAATCAGCTTTATTACTCGGATATTAATAGTTCTTGCGAGAGTGGAAAGTTTTATTTTTTATCACGTACAACGCGATGATTACGTTTCTACTTACGGATTCATTAACGGTCTACGTAAATAAGTGTCGTATGTATTAAAGTGAATATATATATATATATATATATCATATATATATTTCAGGTTGACGATTAATATACATCACTCATTCGAGCAGCATTAATCTGACAAACGATACGCAAATGGTGAGAGATCACCGTGAAGTTAGCACCACGCCATTTACCCGCACTGTTCTCTCGATGCGTGGAGCGTGAGTGACGTCTGGCTGTGTTACAAGTGCATTCGTGTTATTTCGGCGGTAAGAGGCAAGAAGCAGTCTTAGAAATTAGGATTGCCGTGGATAAGTAAATGCGACGGAGGACCTGAATACACTTCTAAACGGAAGCTACACACTTCTCTTGCTCTCTTTCTCTTTGCTTTCGGGGCTTGTTTACCGGAACACGGTTGAGACCGAGAGGGTGCAGGATGCGGATGAGAGCTTGCTTTCCAACTTTGCAGTCTCTCGGTCTCGCCTGCGATGGTATACACGCTTACCTGACTCAATTTCACAATAAAACACGCTAGAATATTGAACGAAAATTTCAAACAAAAAAAAAGAAATACATCAGAATGTAAAAATTAAAATTTGGGAAAGTCGTCAATTTCATTCCACTGTTTGATTTTAACACGCACGTAAAAGTCCTAAAGCTATAAAGCTATAAAAACGTAAAAGCTATAAAGCCGAAGGGTGCAAACCGTGCAAACCGTGAAAATTGAGAAAGGCAATTTGCGGCGAGGGAAAGTCAGGGAGAGAACACACGCCGAAATAAACTTCGCCGTAAATGGTTACACATTACAGTTCGCCAACGTGTTAAATATGAGCGAAAGTCACGGCATCGTTATCATGTATATGCAAATTCGTCCGAGAGAAACGGACGAGCAAGATGTAACGGCCAACATCCGTTCCCTCATCTCTCCGCGTATGACCGCGTCTGCCTATACACGAGCAGCCTCCACTGGCCTGGCAACGTCTGTATACACGCGGTCTGCTTCCATTCACCGGCCGTGTGTCCGCGCACACACGTTTCGCTTCTACTAGTCTCTCGCCCAGGCCGCACAGCCTCTGTTTTCTCGATACGCCGGAGTAACGTCACGTTCCACGGCATCGATTCCCTTCTTTGGCCCGTTGATTATTGATCTTCCTTCTTTTCGTGCACTTATTGCGCTCACCCCCTTCCCTCCCGCTCCCACTCTTGTTATAGCGTCTGCTCGCCAGCGTGTTTCTCGTGTCGGGGTTCAATGTAATCAAATTAGATCTCGAAACAGAGTACGTCTCCGCCTGAAACCGGCGCGTACCGGTGTGTTCGACCCGACGCAATGGCCGTAAATCGGTCGGTTGCGGAGACGAGGTTCCGAACGAATGGCAACCGTCGCGAAATTATATTTTTGTGCGCAGCTATACGTTCGAATAGGAGGATACGACGATTCGTTCTCTCGAACGTAATCGTTCGTATTATTTAGCTGTAAATGCAGCTCCTGTTTCATTGCACCTAACCGACCGGCCGGGTCTCGAGATGTCTGAGTATGCCGAAGAGACTCTAAAGTCGGCTCGTAATGTACAGTCGAGCTTAAACGGCCGGCAAAGGTTGAGGACAATAAAATAAATCTAAGTAAATTATAGGAGGGTGGTTTACCAACTTTGGAAGAGCCGTAACGGTAGTAAAGCACGTGAATGATTGGCTGACTCTAAGGAAAGTTGGGTTTACTTACTAGGTTACTTGGATTAAACGCGCTCAGTTTTATATATAATAAAGTAATTATATCGTTCACGGGAAAATGTACCATTTAAATCGTTATTAACTGGTTATTAATTGGTTCGATACATATAGCTTTTCAAAATTAGTTGAATTGTTTATAATTAATATTTCCAATATCGTTTAAATTTACCTTTTCTGTCCGTTGCGGATACCGATTATTTATAAAGTGACAGAGAATTATATTATTTAATAAAATTGATCTACGATCGATTTGCGAAATCGATTTGATATTTAATGTAGCCTCTGTCTTTTCCTGTCTTTCTCTAAAATTGAAGCTACATAAGTTTTTATATGAAATATACTCGCGTCTTGTCAGATCGAACAATCTTTTGACATCTACGCTTTTGCGAGTACGACGGTGACGTGTTACGTTAGTTACGTTAGTTCCATAACATTACATATCTCGTGTTATTTTCAGAGACAAGAATGAATACGGCGGAATAATAATATCGACACAGTCTTGCGACCTAGCGACACATGCGGTAGATTTCTCGGTGATCAGCCATGCATGCGATTAGGATATAAACGTCATGTCCGGATATTGACATTTTCAACGTACAACTGCGCCACGTGCTGAGATAATCTCTTTTAGGAAGGTAAAGTCCACGACGAGAGAGATAACAGAACGCGGTGACATACGCTTATATTCTCTTTCATTACTGAGCGTGTATAATTGCTTTTCCCGCGCAAAGTAATTGTTTCTTATGGAAACATTTTTTCTCGAGTGTTTGGGGGTCAATGTTCTCGCCTAACAAACTTGCTTCAGCTCATTTCATTACTATCTCGTCGTTTTCACCTCAAGTGTTATTTGTACTCTTAAAATTATCCATTTAATGCACTTAAATAATCCCGGTATACGAGACTTTCCAGCAGTCTTACTCGCAGTCCCGCAACGCTACTTTAATAATGCGAGGATATAATGCTCAAGCAAATTTCTTGTGTACCTCTCACACAGTATCTGTCGCTATTACACGAATAGTGATGAGGCAGTGGCTCTTGTATAGAACCGTATAATTATACTCGCGCGTATATACATTATGGGTGGCTCAATCACATTCATTCTATCTCTATGATTGCGTGATACCTCATAGCCATGATATCAGCCATGCATACGATCAAAGCCGTGATATACGAGTTATATCCGTTGTACACGAAGATATGCTGGTACGCTATACATTACGGCAGGACACTCACTTCATGACTAACATACCGTTATGCTATAAGAATGTCCACCGCGCTACACAACGCGGCTCTGTATTGGTACATTCTGGAATAGGTTACGTAGTATGTAAGCGTGTGTGTGTTTGTGTAATATGAATTATACATTAAAAATTATATAAACATATATACGAAACGTAAGAAGGTTTCGTCGATTTAATGTTTTGTATAAAACTTTTTGCAAAGTATGCTTATGGCTTACAGAACATGAGAAAATAAAAGTAAACGGAATAAAAATGACTCATTTTTAAGTAACCTACATTGATTTCCAAATTATACGGTAACATAAAATTAGTGATTACAAGAATGACACGATATATATGCAAATATTATTCGCATACATCACGATTGATGTAATTTACGATGGAAAGTATAATAGGTAAGAAAAAAATGTAATTAGTCGCAAGCGATACGTAAAAAAAAGTAATTAGAAAATGGTAATAAAAAAAAAGTAGTCAGCAATCTCGCGATGCAAGAGACAAGCGAAGCAACTCAACGCGGGTGTAATCTCGAGGTGGGCAAACCTCCAGAATTCTTTCTTGCGCAACTTTATGATAATCCTTTGAGCGTGTGACGTGATCGCGTGTAATAACCTTTTCAAGTTACGCGACTGTAACGATACGATCTTTACGACGTCGTGCGTATGCAAAACTGTCGAGCAACATTCGTATGTTCGCATTTGTGCGTGCAATCTGGCACGTACACGTTGACAATGTGCATTCAAATCTGTCGAAGGATCGAGCACGCGAGATTCGCGAGATTCATTCCGTGATCGACAGGGCGAAAAACCCACGAGAAGAATTCCGCTTCGACACGCGCGAGCTCAATCATGTTCCGCGCTATCCGTATCCTTCGATTTCCATTGTAGATCGCAAGCGCGGCCAATGGTTTTGCATACTTGACGAGCGACACGACGAGAAACTATGTGCATGTCGCGATTCCGCCGAGTTCCGCCATTCACTCACACACACACACATACACACGCGCACGTATGTGCAGACACGCGTTGAGACAAACGCGGAAACGTGTCTTGATTGAACGTGCAAAACTAATGGGATATTTAACACCTGATCGCTTCGACGGGAAATTGAATTTATGGTAACCTGTAAATATCATTGTCGAGAGATACGTGTGTATAGCCCGCGTGGTCTTTCGTCCAAAGTGTTTTGTTTCCCCAGCCACCCCCATCCCCCCTTCCTCCCGTCGGAGAGAATTCAACTCGCGCGGATTGTCAACCGTCCTCGTGTTGTTCTTTTCCTTGATCACTCCGGGCGACGTGATGAGGGACTCGGAGAAAGTTATTTGATCCTTTCGCGATTCTGCTTGTAAACAAAGGAGAAACGTACCCTGCAGCAGGAAAAGAGACTCTCTGCTCATTCCGCCTTTGTAGCGCAATTTCTTTGTAGATCCTCAAGTAACTTGAATATTTTTAGCGCGACCTAGATATTTCAGGTGATCGTTTCGCAAAGCGTAACGAGAGGGAGAAGCTTAACAAATATTAAGGAGGAGATGTTGACGTGAATGCGCGAGCCATCGTATTGCACATCGCCAGCCAATAGCCTCATTACTGACATACTATTGATTCATATCGCTTCGCTGATCATTAATGTTCCTACCTTTAGATAAGCCCAGTTGTCAAGAGTATCGATAGCCGTCCGACGTGACCGGACGGTCACGTCGGACTTTCTATCCGCCTTACATCTCTCTTGATCCGAGGATCAAAAGGTATCATGTATATATCATCTTGTTTTCTCTCTACTATGTGCTCGCTTTGTTCGTCTCTTAGTTACCGTGCGCGTCTGTCCTGATTTCGCCGCCGATGTTACTCGTGACGACGTATACGCTGATCTTTCTTATTGTCTTTTACGGTCAGCTGCTTCTCGCGCTGATGACACGTCGCCGTGATATTGGAAGCCGCGATATTGGAGAGGTAGACGACAATGTCATGTGTTCAGCTTCAGTTTAGCTCATTCCACTTTCTTCACCCCTTTCGCTCGAGTTCATTTAATAGACTTGTTCCGTAGATCCGCGCCGTCAACTTGCCGTGCGTCGGCCGCCTCTATCTCGGTGAGCCACGCGAAAGCTATTCGATCTCTTCGAGATTCTTGTCGCGAACTAACGATTCGCAAAATGTATCGCGCCAGTGGAAAGAAATATTTTCCCACGAAGAGGCAGTTTCCTCGCGAGGAAACGATACTTTTGCTCGTTTATCATTTGGTTCATATCATATAATGGGTGTTTTTATCGCGGCCGCGATTTCACGATGTCGGGTAATTCAAGATACGTATTTCGTGATCTATTCCCACTCTGCATCATGTCTTGTTTGACGTCTAGTGTTTCGATGATTCCGCGTAAAGGGCAAATAGATCTATCGCGAAAGCGTCTGCGTACTTTTGTCGTTTATAGGGGTTTGTAAAAAAAAAATTCCAACTCATCTGATTAGACGGGCTGATTAAGCGCGGAATGAAATACGTAAAGATAACACGCGTGCAATGCGAAATTACACTCTTCGTTATTTCCGCGAGTAACGTTTTCGTTAGTATTCATGTCGCAGTACGACTACGGTGACCGAAGAAGCTTTAACAACGCGGATCTTCTTTAATCAACGCACAATTATTGTATAATTTTGAAGCTGGGAAATTCTCGGATGCACTCTGGCGTTGCAGAAGGAACCATAAATCAGCCGCCAGGAGAGATCTAAATGCAGAAATTTATGGAACAACAGAGAGGAAAACGCGTTGCGACGCTTCTGCGCTATTGCTAACGTATTACACACGAGGAAATGCTGACAATGGCACAACGTAATTTTCACCCGCATAACAATTCTATTCCAAGCTTCAAGCGATATTTAATTAAGCAACTACGCGTTTTCGCGTATTTCTTCTAGTCAACGCACCCTGTTGCCTCTCTCTCCTTATATCTTCGTCCGAAAAAGAAATAAAAAAAAAACTCAATTCACGCGAAGATGCTTCCCGTTAGTTTTAAAAGCCGTGTTGGCTCGTTTTCGTGCAGACAGTCTCAATTGTATTAGATTCTACTCGGCGTTCGTGCAGAAAACGTCGCCGAGTTTGACCCGTCTTCTTGACACACATTTTCCAAGTTCTCACGATATGATAGTCTTGAAAAAGTTTCGGAATCTTTTCAAGATTGCACATAGATAGAGCGCTCATGAGACGTATTCTACAGGTGGCGATATATATCTTAAAAGAGAATAACGGCAATATTTCCTCCACGCCTTGTTGTATTCAGTTATTCGTCTTTTCGTCAGTTTATATACTTTGGCGGTGCTTCTTATTTAAGCTTTCTACCCTTCACCGATAAAAAATGATATTTCTAGGAGAGCTGAGCAAAAAAAGAAGAACTTTTGTAAAAGGTTTCTCTTCCTCTTCAAACCATGTTTCCTCAACAATACATTGTGCTTCAATCGCGCGTTGATTTGTACAATATACGCGTCGGTATAAACCTCTCAAAGTGAGATATATTTTTGGCTGTCGCGTAATCTTGGTTAGATTATTAGAAATCCGGCCTTAAGTCCGAATTCAATTTTCCGGAATAGACACAGCCGATAGGCTTGTCAAGATAAGGAGAGGTTCTCGTTCATTTTACGATACCGCGATTTGTCACAGGACGCACGCACAGCCGCCGCGCCTCGCTGCTCTAGCCAGGTAATAACGCAATTTTTCACCGTGGCCGCGGCACACACTCGGCCGACGTATATTTTCGTGCGCGATCTATGCTATCTGAGCGATCGCGCCATTTAGTCGTTATGACGCTTTTCGCGAATAATGTCGTATTGCTTTCAAGTAAACAGCACTCTCACATCGGCGAAAAGAATTAGATTTCCGCGCTAAATGTCTCGATATATGATCCTTTGTTCTGCGCTTCTGCGTAGTTTTGAAAGCAGTTTTGGATTGGTTTGATATGGTGGAGGTACTCTCAATATTCTCTCAGGTGTGATACTTTCTCTACGTAGGAACTCTAACTTCATAATATTTGCAAAGTAGATGAATGAATTATTAGCTTCGTGATGAAATTTATTACGACTGAAAAGCGCTACTGGTTACGTTGGCTAGTTAAGCTCATGTTAAAGCTCATGTTAAATGAAATTTTCATAATAAAGCCAGACATTCCACGAGTTGCTGCTCTCTTATATATTATATTGTCGTTTTTGTTATTGAAGATTACGTCAGCGCACGCTGTGAATAGAGAGAAGAGTGTCGATACGATGGGGTAATGTTAGCTCGTCACGCTCCGAGGATTCCGTGTCAGTGTCAATCGAAATTTCTTCTGAAACTCAAGATATACTGCGACGGCGCCGCTCGGATTTTAAATAAAAATCCAAGCTAATTTACTCATAGTTCTAAAACTGATTTAAGTCTGAAAGGCATCGCCGCGGCATGTTTTCCGAGTTTTCAAAGAAATTTCGGATGGCGTCGCTGCGGGACCCTTAGAGTAGCGCATCCTTGGAGCGTAAAGGGTTAAAGGGAATAGTCGTGCCTGCCTTTCGATGCCCCAGTCCTCGCAATGGCGCACTTTCGCGACGCGAGATTCTTCTGAGACAAGAGCTACGATAGAAGAAGTTGCGCTGCTGCAAGATTCGACGTCAGAGATTGAGGAACGACGCGGAGGGAACTCGCGAATAGTATTCGACTTTTATTCTTCAATCGGGATGGGATATTCCGTGTTTACGTAGCGCGCAGGATATTCCTGTGTCTACGTTATCTGACGTTGTCCGCGTTGAGGATTGTAACACGTCGAAATTCTAGCGTTTTCAATCGCTAAAAACAACCGAAGGAATGTGACAGTTCGTTACGACAATCAAGCGGGTCGCGGAATTTGTCGCGAGCCAATCGCGCTCGCCGTTACGCTCCCGGACGCTAGCGGCTTCCCTCAGGAAATAGAGCACGCGCCGGTGATGCATCGACTTTCAAAGAAAGCTCTTCCATTTCGCCTTCGGCCTGCGTGGAAGCTAAGAGGTGTCGCACTTAATAAACTGCGAGTTAGACGCGGGCGCTACAAGGAGCGCCATCAAAGAGGGTTACCGATAACTCTCTAGCGCTCGTTTATTTGCGTTCGTTTTCCACTCGTGAGAGAAGCAACATCAACTTCGATCTTTCTCTGTTTCTCTTTTTCCCTCTCTCACATCCTTCCCCTCCCCCTTCCTTTCTCGCTTTCTCACTCTTTCCCTTCCTCACCCTCTTCCGGCTTTTGCGCGCGCGCTTTGAGTTTCACAATGTAATCTATGGGGCGTGGCGAAATAGTTTTCGATTTCTTGGCCTTAGTGCGATGGAATTTACGACACCCGACGTTTTAACTTCCAGTTTCTTCCCTCTGACGCCCGGCCCACGTCGTCCACCCCTACCACCCCTTTCTCCGGGCAGGAGCTCTCGCGCTAGGTCACAGGGGTGTCCTCGCTTATCCTCCCCGGCGAGGAAAAAGGGAGCAACTAGAGCACACACGTGTGTACACATATATCTGCGCGCGGTGAAGCTAAGCCGCCAACGTCTGCCATAATTTCAAATTGTATCGAGGCGATTTAACCGACCTACGATCCTCGTAATTCTAGGATAACGTACTGCGCATTCATATGCTCTTATTGCTTTTCTTACAACGTCTGCCGCGTGTACCGCGGTCGTATCCGCGTCTCTTTGCATGTGTGTCTCTTTATGTTTTGACTAATGTTATTCGGTTGTAACGCGACAAGCCAAAGTATGCGCTACGGTTTAGTCTTTTATCATGCGATCGATATTTGTGGCTTACGAAACCAATTCGGTAAATGTAACCGAAAAGAAATACAGTGATATTTCCGAGTTTTTGATCACATAAGCGCTTGCCAGAGTTTTGTTATTTTTCCGGATTATGGATTTTTTAACCAATTCGAAGAGAAGGAGGATCGATGCTGCTCGATAAATTAATACAAAAAGTATTGTTAGCCGCGTTTAATCTTTTACTGCTAATTTATACTGTATATTGCATATATACTGTAAATATTTATTATCAAATTTAGCCAGAATATTATGAAGAAAGTATGAAACGGATAAATCAATTATCTGTTGACAGCAAATTTTCTGTCCACAAGATTAAATTTAAATTTGATTTTTCAATTTATTGTCGTAACAAACGTCACTCCAGATTATTTCTCAGGAAATATGGTTCATTATTCTTTTTTGTTATTTCTGACGTCGAATAATTGATTAAGGATGTATCCGATATTAAATATTTTCGTAATATAATGTATGATTTAGCAATCATCATTATTTCTAATTAATCCCGCAATACGTTTCTATGTTTGCTGAGATTGCACGTAACGTTAAAGATGAAAATGCAAGATAACTTTATATAACTTTGCGATACAGATAAATTTGTCGTTTTGCACATGGTAACATTTGTTGGAGAATTCAAAGAGATATTTATCCGTGCGGAGGATACCGGAACAGACAGTATAATGGCAAGACAGATAAAATAGTTTTATTCAAAAGTTCTCAAGCGGAAATCCGCTGGTTTTGCCAGGTTTGGATAGGTCATGCGCTGCTGGGCCATAGTTTGAATCTGACCCTTCGAAAAATATAGATATATCCTTTGTCCAAGCGAAATATACGCAACATTCTATTTCCTTATAACTTATTTATCGCGATAGATGCTACCATGTATATTTTGTATATGTAAAATATATATTGTGTACATGTAAAATCTAGTATATACATGATGCCGCAAAAATTGATAGGTCAAAAGAAAAATAGTTTAGACAATTGAAAACTTTTTTCAGGATTAACACACCGCGTAGATCGCGTAGATCCAGAAGAACGAAATTAAGATGGTTACTTATTACGCAAATGTCGAGTTATGTCATAGACGTTCAATGTAATCGAATCGATTCAGCTATACTATGATTCGATGCAATTTTAACGTGGGAAACTAAGAATATAGCGACTATCTGTCGAAGTGGATGTGCACGAATAACATACGTATATTTTTAGCACATGTCTTATCTTTATCTGTTACCGAAGGAAACTGGAAACACGTGTGAATTTTGTATACAAATCTTTTAATAAAAGAGCTCCTGCATGTTTTTTTCTTCCGTAAATTACGTTAAATAATACGTTATACCGTATGTAAAATCGGGAGAAGAAATGTAAAATAAATTGAAAAAGATATCCTGTTATTTTTTACTGATATACACGAAATCGATAAAAAGAAACGGAGTTATCACTTATTACTTCTATTTCTCGTTGTAAATTAGTTTTGCCATTCTTTTTGCCTCATGATAAAATCGCGATATTCTTTGAGCGTAATCTATGACAGCTTATTGACACGGCAGCGATAAAGAAATGTGGACGGATTACTGCACGGTGATATTACTGCACACCGCTCGCGACGATGAGAACGTCCATTTACCTGAGACAGACTCGTTTGTAAGCGCACGATGAACCAGAATACACGATGCCGTGCTAGATTTATGAACGATCCGAATCCGGCACTGCGCGTATAAAGTCCGCGAGCTCGTAAATCTTAATGCAATTATCTGGATACAGTTTTCAACGAAAATTGTACGGCAAGGTATACCGCGCGCGTAAACAAGTTAAATTTATTTAGAAAAGTTATTCGTATAAAACGCGAGTCCAGTTACGACACAAAGGCTGATCCAAAGTGGATTACACATTGTCAAACTATACTGTGCGCTAATGTTGCAAACATGTTCCCCTCTTGAACAAGCATTTTAATCGCTCACTTGAGGACGCGGTAGAAATTGCCTGGTAATAAGTTGCTGCGTATATCTTTCGGAAAACACACCTTACGTACATCCTCAGACTACTCAATACTACAAGGTAAGAGGCATCGAGGGGGTCGACGACAACGAGATAAAGCTGCTAGCGAGGCGCATGGGATTCACAGGCACGATACTCTCAGCTGCGAACGGGCGAGCTGAGTGGCGATGAATATAATTGGAGCCTCGAGATTGGCCGTTTTCGGGTAACAAATCTCGCGACGACGAAATCGTTGGCGGTGCTGGCGGCGACAGACATAAAAGTCCTCCCCGGACGCCCGGGAGGAGCGACCGGCGGGATAACGCTTGGCAATGCGCCCGTGTTTGTTGACTTGAAATTTAGCGGCCGGCGATTGTTTTGGCTACGTGCCATTATCTGCTACGTGCGAGTCGAATCGTGCGGACCAATGCCACCCCGAAGGAACTAGCAGAAGGCTAAGGGAGAGGACTGAGAGGAGCGCTGGGAGGCTGGAACCCGCCCTTCGTGTCCTTTAGGAACGGGAAGGATGTTAAATCGCATTACCATCCGGCACAGCGACGTTATTCATTTGCATTATTATTTCTCGCGCGAACGACCCCGAGATCCCTACGAGTTTCCTACGTCGCAGTGACGCGCAACCCTAGCAGAGCGGAACTCGCGCGGCCACATTTTCTCCCTTATTCAAGCTGTGCGCGCGAAATGTTTCGTCTGAAATACATTCAACGATAATGGCGATAAAAGGAACAAGTTGTCCTCACTTTTGTCTTTTGATTTGACGATACACTCGGAGATTCTTATCAGACAAGATTAGTCTCGTCTCGTCTCTAAGTGAATCGTTTTCTTTTCACAATTTTTCTTATATTTTTGGGATGAAAATTAAAAAGGAGATTGATCAAATTGCGCTTTATGCGCCTCGTTCCTCGTTAACCCGAGGGTAACAAAGATGCGCGACATTTTCTGGACATATTGACATTCGAGAGATTTCTGCAGTTCTAATAGCTGCTTGGAAGTTGTGCTCCACTGCTTTATATTCAGAGCTCCATCTCCCTAACGCCTCGCAGTTCGCATCGACCATCTTAGAGTACTCACGTTCAAACTTAGCACGTCGGGACAAAGACAAATTCGCGGTTTGGAAACGTTCCGGCTCTCCATTCGCGATTTTTCTCCGATATTTGTTACCTCATTTGCGGTATATCGCACGTAGAACAGACTCAGCCGACTATCGATGGGTTTTAAAATAGAAGGAACAAACCTATCACAGACATAACGTTCCTGAACGGCGTGTCATTGAACTCATCAATCGAATGATAAAATGTCACATACGCTTTTCCCGGACTTTTCCCGACCTAGCATGGACATATCTGTGCGTCATAGTCTGCCAGATATATACATATGTAACATCGCTCCCTTTCGGAAAGATAAGCGACTGTGTGTGCACGTGTCGTTTTACATATAAATACGTTTTCGCTCATCATTACACTGTCCCCCGAGTCCGAGGATAATTTATCAGAGCTTTCCGAATATTGGTTGGATTTCTCGAATCTACGCTGCACAAATATGCAGCACGCGGAGCGTGATAATGTGCGCGATATAACATCGTGTGTCTGTCACGCGTCTCGTCTCGTTTCAGCCGCAATAGCGACGTAAATATTAAAGATAGTGCGGCGCGTTGCGCGCCGTCTGTCAAGATTAGACGCGCCACCCTCGCGGCGCGCTGAATATAACGCTGCAAAAAGGGGGAACGGCGGCGTCGGAAAAAGGACAGACGAGATCCTACAAATTACTTCTCGCGTCGGGACGGAGAGAGAGAGAGAGAGAGGGAAGAGAAGGAGAATGGGTTCGTTCAGTCTGATTTCACCCCTTCCCCTAAAGTCTCCTAGTCTGGGACGCGGGATTCGCGTTTTTTGTCTACCGTTCGTTGATCTTCCTTTTGGTGTAGCACGTCGCCCGCGACATTGCAGGCGCGACAAAGGATTCCCGTTTGACGAGTCGCGACAGCCGCTTCTCCCTTTCTAGGACTTTCTTCTTCTGACGGTCTTAAGTGGTTGTCGTCTGTCGAGGACACGCTTGTCGCGAGTCGTCTATAATTTCTTTTCTAATCTCCGATTTTCCTTCATGAACGCAATCGTAGGAAATCGAGGTTTCTTTTAAGGGAGGAAAATAAATTTTACATGAGGTCCGACGATCGCGTATTTTATGTGGCCAACTTTTCGTTAACTTTGACCGCAGTTTAAGCGATCTCCTATCTTGTTCGTGTTCCAAGTTAAAGATCGAAGTTAAAGTCAAGCCCCGAGGCTAAAGTTAACCGGTGTCGGCAGAATCGACTCGTAAAATATTAAAGGCACCAAGAGGAAGAGAGACAGAGAGAGAGAGACAGAGACAGAGACAGAGACAGAGACAGAGACAGAGAGAGAGAGAGAGAGAGAGAGAGAGAGAGAGAGAGAGAGAGAGAGAGGGAGAAATATAAAGAGATGTTAGATTGAAAAATATAAAATTGATAAAGCAAGCTGGTACCGTCTCGTCAGACGAGAAAACTGTTCTTGATATATTAATATCTCAAATCGCAAGGAATATATATATATATATATATGCACTAATAAATGCATCAATATGCAGTTATATGGAGAAAAATATCTCCATCAAGTTTACCAAAAATTTTGAAAGATTTTGAAAGTTCTCTCTCTCTCTCTCTCTCTCTCTCTCGCTCTCGGCGTAATGCAGAATCGTCTTTGGATTGCGGCGTGAAATCCATTACCGTCCTCATGAGGTGGCGTCGCGTACATCATATTCCTTTGAATTTCCATAAGTGCGGACACTTCTCACCCGCCACAGCTCTTCGGACGAGATGCAAATAGGTAGATACGTAAATGCAAATCTGCGAGCGCACCGGCACGGACACAACGAAGATATTCGCACATGACGTATATACGCGGCACCGTCAACACCATCACGCTTCGTTCGCTGTCATTCCACGAGTGACTGATTCGTCAAACTCGCTGTGCTTACGAGAGCTTGTAACTTAATCCGTTTTAACGAGGTCGAGAGCGGAAACTGCGAATGGCATTAGTTCAACGTTAGTTTCGGCTGCCGGAGAGACACGGAGGCATTCTGAGAAACTTTGTGCGCGTTAGGGATGCATTTATACAAAGGATCGCGCACCGAGAGAGCGCGTCTTTTCCATCATTATCAATGATGGAAACAATGGCACGACGACCGGGAGATTTTCCACGGCGAAGGCTGGCGCGAAATTATTATTCCCGTTGAAAAATGCGATTCCTAACCCGGCTGTTTCGACGAGATCGCGGGAAGCTCGCTTCGGTAAGTCATCGCCAACAACGCCAGGCATACGAAACTACGAAGATGGTTATATATGACCAATGTGCCGAACCACGTTGGATCTAATCCAGCGTGCATGCTGAAGCATACATCAGTGACTGCTAATGTACCGGCGCTGCGCCGCGCGTATGCACATACTTGCACTCTGCAGTATGGGAACGCGCGCACGTATGCATGCGGTAATTCCGATAGCTCCACTTTGGACGTACCTATGGCTTGTAAGTGGATGAAGGGATCAGCGCGCTGTCCTTATGAGGATACACGAGAGTTCGTCGTATCCTACGTGTGCGATAATCAAATATCGAGAAAATCAACCCTCTCCCTTTCTCGCGCGTGCGTTCCCGCGTTTGCGCTCTCTTTACGCTCTTGCGCATACGCTCGTGTGATATCCCCGCTCGAAACGGGGGATAGTTGGAAAGTTCGCCTAACCTGTTCAGGCGTTCACCAAATTAGTGAATTCTCAGATTAAATGATCGTAATTACGATCAAACATTCCCCCGCCTGTAAAGTTGGATTTTTCTACCCTTAGCCTAGTTATTCAGTTCCATAATTAATTTACCGACTATTTCCAGACCATTCTGACGTAATTTGACCTCCATATCTCTCATCTGTCGATAGCAGTGTCGAACGAAATAATTTGATTTTGAGCGGAAGTCGTCAGAATGCGCGGCGTAACTTGGGCTAATCGATCGTACGGCGAATAGCGAGAAACCCTGCGCGCCCTGAGAATTCGGAATGTTTCACGGGAGCTCTCCTCGACAACGGTTTAACGGCCGGCGATATCGACACGTAAACGGTAACATCTGGCGAAACGTGTGCCGTGTTCACTGCTGCTATAGTAGGTGCGAGCGCTTCAGAAATCTTATTGTTCACACACTGGCGTAATAATAATGGGAGCCCGTGTCATTTGCGTAAAGTCGACGGGGGAGCGAAGAGCAGTCGTAGGAAAATACGAAAATACGCGGAACAAATCGTTGTGACATTTGCGTCTCCGTCACCTGGAGTATTTATTATCGCTTCGCTTTCGCGCGTAGACCGCGCCTCTGAAAGAATAATTACTGCTTTTCGCGATTATTTCGAGAAGCCCTCGATATTACGTCACTCGAGCTGCCGATCGAGCTGCGTGATCCGTT
Source organism: Harpegnathos saltator (assembly GCF_003227715.2). Lineage (NCBI taxonomy): Eukaryota > Metazoa > Arthropoda > Insecta > Hymenoptera > Formicidae > Harpegnathos > Harpegnathos saltator. The sequence continues at coordinate 311,655 of NW_020229988.1, forward strand.
AATATTCTTCCCGTTGAACTTTTTTTATTTATTTAATCTCGGTTTGGTACACCAATGTTTTCCGGATAGTGTGCTCGGCGTTTGCTCGCGAATGAACGCGATACACCCAATTACGGGTAACATATAACGAGACGTGTAAGAGTATTCGGTTGCATTCCAATTATTTTGTTAATTATTATCAGGAGGAGTGGAATTTCACTATTCGTCTTCTTAGACGAATGATGGAACAAGCGCTAGACGATTTACGATGCACGAGTGTTTCCGGTGCATCGTCGTTACACACCTCTCCGCATTACCGAGACAACCGGAGAGCATCTTAAAGCATCTCCAACTGTTCGACGGCTTTTACCAAGGCATATAGTGAAACTTGCCAAACTTTCATGCCCTAGTTGCTTGCTGGTGGTAACAGCCTGGCAACATCATTTGAGCAAACAATGAGAGGTTCGTCAGCAACGAGGCGTTCGATAACAACAAACTATACGCGGAAAAAATAATATAAAAAAGAAAACTACACTGAAAAATATCGGTCACGATATCGCGGGAGCCACGATATTCTCGACGTCATTAGCGCGTTACGCAACGAATCCGCTGCCTTCGACCAGCAAGATTTGTCTCTGTGAGATTTGCCGCTTGTTAATGGTTCGCGATGCGACTTTACGCCGTAATGACGTCTCCGCGGGCGTTGCATCAATCCCGCGATGATCCACAGTATTCTCACCACAAATCTTCACAGATTCTTGCTTAAAGAGCGATCGATGCGAGCGCATGCCGCGTCCAAGCAGCGTCGCAAACGAGATAACTGTTTAACCGTGCGACGTGAGTTGTATCTCGTTGCGCGACATACTTGCAGTCAAAGTGAATCATTATCGGATGCTTTGTCTCGAGCTAGGTGAGAACCACGGTAACTTTAGGGTAACGCTCGGCTAGCAAAGTTGGCGTTTCCGGCGAAATGCGTCTTGCCATCAGCGGCTGGCTGGCTGGTTAGCAAGGAATTTTCGCCGAGTTATCACGAGCCGTAAAGTTGATGTAAGTTTACAAGTGCGTCACGCGCATGATTTACACGAGTATGAACTATACAATGCCTTTTGCATTAGCGCACCGGTGGATTCCCGTTCCCTCAACCAAGTTCTCGCGATGGAGGAAGAGCAAGTGGAAAAAAGTATTCTACCGTCCTCGAGAGCGAATAAAGTTTGAAAAAATACGATTTTTACATTGTCCATTGTGAAAATAATGTTAAAGTATATTTAACCCTCCCCCCTCCTTGCAGCCCGAGTTATTTTCTTTCCGGCAAATTAGCAGAGATTTATTCCCTAATTTCGCGATGATCTCGTGCACGAGATTATTTACGTTTGCTCCGTTTGCATTTCTGTATCTAACTGCTGCAACCGTAAGTTTGTAAGTAACGTATTTATGTAGTATAATGCTCGAGGTAACAGCCGAGGTAGACTCGAAACAAGATCGCGGAGGGTTAATGACAGGAGTAACAAGAGAGGATGCATTGTTCAGTATCAATGGTTTCATCATTTTACGGCAGTAGATTCGAAATCTTGCGAGAGGCGCGAGCGGGAGTTGCTTACGTTGGAAACGCAATGCACGATAATCCCTCAGCATCAATGGATAATGATGACGCCGGGACTGACACGAACGTGGGATGCGGGCAATATGCAAGAAGCACGAAGCCGTGTGGGAGTTGTGCGGCCACTTCTCGAGACTTTATTCAGCCGTCTACGCTAAGCTCGATGTCGCGTGACGAAACTTATTGGAAAACTTTTCACGCTCGCGGGAATTTCGTAGTCGGAGGTACGATCGGGATGGATTTGCCGCCCGTTATGGAATAACGCGGGACGGCGAAACACTTGAAATGTACAATGTCGCGGTAATAAAGATGGAACGTCGTAATGAAACGTTTCGTACGCATGCCGCTCTCCGCGAAAGTTCGAGCTGCCTCGGCATCGGTTATTGGAAAAGTTTCCTTTTCGACGATAAAACCTCTTAATTCACGGTGATTTCTCATTGGCAGACATTAACTCAATAATTCCACCGGAATTATGGCGTAGATTAAAACACTGACTCATCCGTGCTGTATCAACGATGGAAACTGCGAAGCACGGTCGCTGTTATATTGCGGGAATGATCGACGTATTATTAGCGTTTCCCTTGATTTTTTGTCGTCTTTATCACGATCGCTTTAATTACTCACGGGGCGGCTCTGCTGCGTCTATCTATCGATTCGTGAATTTCGTGATTCGCGATGTATCTCAATTTGTCATTACGCATAGGACGCGCCGGTGCTCGCGTCGTTCGGCAGACATTCCGGCTCCGTTTAAGTCGACCGTTGCAAGTTACAAATTGCAGCGAGACCGTTTCTCCTTGGTAAAATAGTCACGAATTCCTCGCCGAGCCTCCCTTCAAATTATATGAAGACGCGCGTCAGAGACATAAAAGTAATTCACCCGCGGTTCATCAGAGCGCGTTCTCGGATAAGCGAAACGTAATTTCGCAGGCAGAACAGGCGGAACCGGCAGGACGCGGCCTTGCATGAAAAATATTCGCACGGAGTTAACACATTAATGCAAAGCGGCAGATTGCCATGCTCCAGATAACGGAAACAAACGGCGAGTTCGAGTGGACAGACTGCCAGAGATCACGGAAAGATAGAAAAGGGAATCGAGCGTAGAAAAAAAGAGGAGACCGCGCTCTGTGTGCTGTCGGACGTTGCGAACGATGCGAAAGGGCAAGAGGGATATTAATGTGTTCGGGTCGAACGAGGTCGAAGGAGCGAGCAGGGTTAACCGAACTTCAATGGAATTAACATACTAATGGGGCACTCGTTTCAGCCAATTGCGAAACTTTCATTTTAGTCGACCAACAATAAAAAAAAAAGAAAGTTTCTCAGTAGGACCGCTTTCCTCATTTTCTATCACCGAGCGACGAGTACTTTATCGTGAAGTTTTGTACACCAACTTCGTGATCACACGCCGGGCAAAGTTTATTTAACTCGCTTCTTTATTTGCGCAAGCGGAAGAAACAACGGTAATTAGATTACGGATTTATGATTTCGTTATCAATATTAATCGTATGCCAGCTCATTAGAATATGTTTGTTAAATATCTCATAATATTTGTCACAAAGAGAATTCAAGATTATATCAGTGATACAGTGACACATTATTGACACAAGAGAAATATGTTTCACAAATTGAGAAGTGAAAAGTATATGAATAGAAATATACTAGTTTCGTCGGAAATCAATGCGATTTATGTATGCACCACATACATAATATGTATGACATTCTATGTATATCAAAATTCAAAACTCACTATTTGGAGTCGGATTGTATCGATATCCAACCAAGATTGCGTCCTTTCGCATCCGAGAATCTGTAGAAGATCCAGCTTTCGTCCCACGTTGATTGCACTTCACTTTTACTAGATTGGCGGCGCGATTAATGTTCACATTTTAACGGCGAAAAAGTTTTGAGCTACGACGAATTCTACGCGTTCGATTAATGACGGACGGAAAACGGAATTAGCAAATACGTTCAATGAAGATTTATCGTGGTGTGATTAATTTTGGTCCACCGAGGAAACATTCGCGGTAGTCCAATTTTGGCACTTTGAGAACACACTCGCGGTATAATAAACGTTGTCATTTATGAAACACACTCGCGAATCGCGCGGAAGAAATTGCAGACCGGAAATTGATCACGCCGACCGTAAAATCCATCAACGCCGTGCACGACCGAAGTAATCGAGAATGGCGTGATACTTTCACGCACGATGGCTTTATGGTACATATGCGAAGACGACACCGCAAATTTTCCGCGATAATACATGTCGCAATACTTTTGCGACGGCACCTCCGCAATATTGTTGCGAAGATTACTGCGCCACTTTGCGAAGTGCAGTTCCGCGATAACTACGTGAATTTAATTTAACGAAAGATTCTCTCGGAATAATCGCGACATGAACGTATGCATGAAAGATTGAAAATTAAATATCACCGTGATCTACTAACGCATAAAACATCGTGATAACAACGATTGTATTTTTAATCTTGTCAAGAAACGTATTTAAGAATCATAATGCATGAAAAATCAGAAACAGAAAATGAAAACTTCAATTTCTTATGTTATCGATTTACATATTTTTGTCACGAATAAGCAGAAATGTCAAATAAAATGAAATGAATATTAAGTAGTTGAAATATTTCGTAATTTTTCACTAAAATGATTATGCGATATGAATTTGATTTAACAACTTTTATTTTCACTTATGAAATGTAGTGCGACGTAAGTCAAAATTGCAACGATTGCAAAATTTATCAACGTGACGAAAATAAGTTCGAGTTTGCGAAGTGATTTTGCGAGTGATGGCGCTATTTTAATACGCTTTATATATTGCTAAAAACAATAAAGAGATCACATAAAATGAGAAAAAAATTCTCTTTAAATAACTTGCTATTGTTCGAATCCATGATAATAATAAATCATCCTTAGCGATAACATATTGGTTGTTATACGAATGTCTGAGAGATTGAAATTTAGATGAGCTATTAAAACCGAAAATATTATTAATTGATTATTAATTGAAATATTAATAACTCAAATATTTATAAGATAATATGGACAGTTGAAAAGAGATCCCTTAGTTATTTCGCATGCAGCATATTTTCTCAATAAATAAATCGCATTGATCCTAACGAAGCTACAGAAACCCACCACCTATAAGCCTGTTACTTTCAATTTTTGTATTCTTCTCTTTATGTTCATTACTCACCAACTTAGCAGGAACTCAGGACGGCCACATTCTGCTACAAGAATCTGAAACAGAAAAACATGATTATGTTCAGTCATATTCGAAGATTTGGTCTTGCAAATAATCGCAAAGATAGAAACGCGAATGAACTAGCTCTTTATGGTCATAATTCGAGACAATCCGACATTTAAATTCCGAATTTCGAAAAACAAAGAACTAAGAAGACAGACGTAATGAATCTATGAACTTACCTTCGAGCCGATCCTGCTTGGCCCGAATCGGATCCTCCGATGCTGCATCTGCATTCACTGAGATTACAGTTGTCCTCGAGATACAGTTCTTCCAGATCTGAAACAGAAAATAATTTTTTTAATTAGTCATATTCAAAAATCCATTTCAACGAAATGAGAGAGAGAGAGAGAGAGAGAGAGAGAGAGAGAGAGAGAGAGAGAGGGGGGGGGAGAGAGAGAGAGAGAGAGAGAGGGAGGAAGAGTTAATTGTGCGTAGAAACGCGAGTGAGCTAGCTCTTTGTGGCGGTAATTCGAAGCAATCCGACGGTTAAATTCCGAATTTCGATAGCAAAGGGCTAAGAAGATAAGCATAATAAGTTTGTAACTTACCTTCAAGCGGACCTAACCTAACCCTGCTCGACCCGAACCGGATCCTCCGGTGCTGCATCGATATCCACTCCGAGATACAGAGGCTATAAGCTCTGCTTTAGATCTGAAACAGAAAATAATTTTTCTATTTACTCAAGATATAGCGAACAATTTCGCATAGAAACACGAGTGGACTTGCCCTTTGTGGTTGTAACTCAAGCTATTCTGACGGTTAGATTCCAAATTTCGACAGCAAAGGGCTAAGAAGAGAGACGTAGCGAGGCCGTGAACTAACCTTCGAACTGACTTTACTCGGCTTGAGTCGGATTCTCCGGTGCTGCATTCGCATCCACTGGGATTGTAGCTGCCCTCGAGATACTGCCGCAAATTCTGCTCGAGATCTGAAACAACACATTATTTCTCTAATTAGTTATTGTGTTGAGAGAGAGAGAGAGAGAGAGAGAGTTGTACTCGGTTTCGAAGTATCGAAAGTATGCGATTACATGGCGCGCACGTATCGAAAAGTAAGGTTAGATTAGGTTAGATTTATCTTTCTCCTTTAAATCGAGCACAGAATGCAATGTAACAGTACCTACTAAATATTAGAATGCTCCTATTTCTTACGACGATCCCAGTGATGATCACGCACTTGAAGCATCAGTACGCTTCGATCGACGTGAGAAAGTGAAAAGCTAGCTGCGAGGCGGTGCCCGCTGTATTTATTCCCGCGTCGGAGATTGTTCTGGAACGAAGCACGCGCGTGAAGTTGTGTACATACGCGGACTATCTGAAGGTCGCTCGACTTTTGATGCGTCTAGCTGTGTTTATGATGTATTCAATCGCGCGCGTTTCACGTGACATACGTTATACGTTATAGTTAGACGTAAAAATCGATATCAATTGAGTCACCATGATCAATAACACGAATGACAAATCGGTGCGTGCGTGTATGTAATTGTGGACCTGAGCACGCAAAGTCTGGTATATCGCTGGTCAACTTTGAGCGTCTACAACTCCGGAAATTGTCGTATCCTAGACATTTCCTCATTAGGATTTCCGATTGCAATTAAATTGTCGAATGTGCTATTAAAATATTGGATAATAGTTTCCAGGCGGAACGACGTGTTGCGGTCAGCAATTAGTTCGAGTCCGGTATTTGCGACAAACTTAGGTTGATAAGGAACGCGCCTCATTTCCAGAACACTTCGAAGAATTCGGCAAGTTAAAAACTATTTTACGGCGTCGGTAGTTGTAATAGCATTTTCGACCATGAACCACTGAATTTTCGAGGTGTCGATATTTAAATGTAAACCAACACCACATTCTTCAATTTCCTGAATATTGCTCGCAATTTTATAAAAGAATAAAACGTATCGTTAAGAATATATCGTTAAAATTTACAAAATATAGCCTGTGTAACATACGTGCCGCGTATTGTGATTAATTATCCAATACAGTTTTGTCACGAGCACACATGTATGTCGCAAGACGAAAAATTCAGTTCCCAACAACAGCAACACGAGCGTGCTTTCCTCGCAACAATTCTAAAAGATAGCGGCGTAACATCGCGCAGATACTCGCAGGATGGATTACTATGCGGGACACCTCCATTCCAGATACTAATTGATTCGCGTAGAGCTAATTACGTTCCATAATTAGGTATGCTATAACGATTGCGTCGGTCTAGCAGTAATTTGCCTCTGCGATAAGAGCGCTACGTGTGATCGCTGCCTCTATTTCGAGCTATGAGATAAATCAAGGTTACCTACGTGGACCCAATAGTTTTTTGCGAAAGCAGGGACGCGCTTGATGAGCAGGAAACAAGTCTTTCATGTTATTATGAACTATCACGCTCTTTATATCTACGGTGCATAATATACATCGCGCTAATGCCCTATTTTAAACACGCTTATACGCGCGATAAAAATGGCTCGCGTGAAAAAAGCCCTATTAAGCGCGTTGTACACAATGTCCCCGACCGAGCGTCTTATTAAAATGACTTTAGGAAGCTATTACGCTATATTACTGAACTGAGAGAACCAAGAGTGAAGGGGATATTTTCGCTATTACGTTACCGATAGCATGCTTATCGGCATTCCATTTTTGCATCTTCTCCTCGAGCGACGCATCGAGGTTCGCGTAAACGCAATAAACATGTATGTATGTATGTATCTTGAAATATGGATAATGCATCGGAGTTCATCACGTGGGTAACGGTTGCCGATAGTTAAGTGAAAGTTACGTCGCAGTCGGTGTATAACAGCGACGTAAGATTGGCTCTATCCCTCCCGTATCGGAGAAATCGATAGCTTAATGCGATAGCAACGTGAACGCCGGGCAAATTTCAACTCCCCAGACAATGATGCGGACGTTCTTGATAATTAATCCACCAACGGCTGTACTTGTCTGATTGACACGCTTTGCCACCCACGGACTCGCTTGCCGTCCTTGTCAAAGTGAAACCCGCGCGGGTCGGCTATTAAACTCGGAATTAGTCGTCAAAATATTCCGCGCATCGTCGAGCCGCTGTAAATCGCGCGGGGAGCCGATAACGATATCCTTATTAATTACTCGCGGTGATGCGCTGCACATGCCTAGTAGGCACCTACCTACGTGACGTAGCCCTGAGGGCTTGATTAAATCGGCTTTTGCAAACCGCCGCATCGCGGTCGACCGCGCCGAAAATCCCATCCGCATATATACGCGGATAAATACGTATTTTGGCCGGTCGTGAGTGTCTCTTTGATATCTCCACCAAAAGAGAGTCCGACAAATGGTGCTGTAACACGCACCGACTGTGTCAAATGACACGATATTCCTTTGCTTTTGTTGCTTAATCGTTAATCGCCCGCTGACGTATTTCCAATAGGTAAAAGTTCACGTTACAATAGATCGCCGACAGGAAAATTTAGCTTGCCATTTTTTATTTTACCGACGATATTAATCAGGGAAATTGGAACAGGGTCGTTCGTTGTAACATTGGCCGTTTTATAGTCAATTGAAAAAAGCGCAACAGTTTCTAGTGCGCTTATTTTGCCATTATTTTTTAGTGTGCTTATTTTCTAGTGCCATATTTTGTAAATATTCAATGTAGCGCTAAAAATACCATTGCGAGTGTGCATACTTTGTAAAATCGGCACATTTTTTATTAGATTACAAGAGAGACGCAGCGGAAGAAGATTTGTAATAGCCGACTACAAACGGCTCTCATGTGAATTATTCGATCGGCGAATCATTGTAAGCGCCCGCGAGCGATATATTGAATGGTATCAAGATGAAATTGAATAAACCATGTTCCGATGATCTGCAGCTTTCGCTGCAAAACCCCTAATGGCGAATAATAGTCTTATATAGATATTCTCTCACACAAAAGCATATTCTATATATATACAGACGTTACACAGAATATGGGTAGAATACGCTATGCTACCGGTAAATGTATTCACCGCGTTTGCGTATTGATGAAATTTAGCTTACTCTCGAACACGCACAAATTCGGTACGTTTTATCCTCGGACACGGTCAAAGGGAGAGAGGCGAAGAGAAAGAAAAAAAAAAAGAGGAAGAGGGTATTTCACCACATAAACGATTAAAAGATGATTTCGCATAATGGAGAAAATTTCAAGCGTGGATGCTGCGCGGCATATCGGGCACACCATTGAAAGCTCGCTCGATATTTCGAAGAATAATTTATCGCTTCCCAACGAAGCTGCTGTTGCCGCTCCCGTTTCCTGCCGCAGCCACGATAAGGGACAAAAATTATTCAAATCCCAGGTGGGTTTTGTTACATCCCTTTCCCGTTGGACGGCGAAACGCTGTTTCCGGCGCGCGCGCGCTTACGTCTGTTTTGATCTGCTATTGACAGGCGAGCGACGTACGACGCGGCGAGCGTTTTCCCTTTCGCCCTCAGCCGCTGAAACGGGCGCTCGCATAATTTACACCGTGATTTATTTAATCCGCATTAACGAGCGGATTATTAATCGCGCTGGCACGACGCCACCGTCAACGCTAGGCGTGTTTTCCTGCCGGGGTGAGCACGACGTGTAAATCCTCTCAACGCGGGGCGCGCGGCTGCTGCCAGGCGGAAGGGGGATGAGAAACAATGGAAATGCATGAGCGATTTTTCGCGGTAACGTGAGCGAGCGTAACTCGCAGGATTTGTGACACTAAAAGGATCTCATTGATATTAAATGCTGCTACAGTCGCATTTATTACGGCGCGACGCGCCTAGACGCGCCGAGGTAGTCCGGCTAAAAATTGTCCGCTATTAATAATTCGGCCGAGGCGGCGCGAGCGGATATGTCCTTTACGTTCTCTGATACGAATTTAATGCGTGTAATTAATTACTTCACTCTCTTCAAGTGTCCCCTTTCGCGAATATTTTATTCTCGCGATACACGGCGGAAATGACTATTTTTGCGATTAATTTTATTCGGACAATTGCAATCATACGAAGCTTATCGTCAATTATTACAAAAGACGGTAATAATCATATATTTTCATGCGTTGAAGAGTATTGTTGCATCTAGACGATCTTTTAAATTCACACACGTGTCAAATTGGTGATAAATACGTCGTAAATTAACGTGAAAGATAAAAAATAGAGATCTCGACGTATAACAATTTATAATTAATATAATATAATGTTGTATACAATATAGAGAGTTCTATTATAAAATGGATACATAGTCTTCGCGTAGTTCTGCGCAAGTTCGCGCTGTGGAAAGAACAAATTTACCATCTCTTAAAACAAAGGGCGAGAGATAATTCCCGACAGGTTTATTCATCGATAGCGGCTCATTGTTGCGGTTTGTAAGCGCGGGAGCGAAATAGCTGGCCGAAACTAAACTTTAAAGCCACTCTTAAAACTTTATCGTCTTCGTTCTATATCCAGTTGCGCGGCATAAACGTGGCAGGAAAAAATTCCTCGCGCCGGCGTGGCGTAGCGTGACGCACGTAGCGCAATAGATTCTGCAAATCCCCGATACCATTACAGTTCCTTCGCCGGAAATGCGGAAGCGGTGGCATGTGCGGCGCGATTTAACGATCACAAGAGGGGCCCCACGTAGCGGAGGAGAGAAAGTTTGTCTTTCAAAGTTTCGACGCGAGTCCAACTCGCCAGGTCGCCCTTTACCTGTTCTTTTGCTTGCCGTTGACGTTACGCCGCGCGTTATACGTTAGAAACATGGATATACTCTGTTACTTGCGTACCACCGCGGCTCCTGGAATCGATTTGAACTCGGGACAGTTCTTGAGCCCTGGTCGTCCTGGTCGAAGATCGGACTCGCTCCACTTACGAGTCTCGAATTCCAGGTTACCGTGCACTGCGTGGACTTTCACGATTGCAGTCTTTGTAAAAACTAACAGGGAATCGTGCAAGATTTCGGGGTGGAACGATTTCCGACGGCAAAACCGATACAGCGGGCAGGCACAAATAGAATTCTACGCGCTGCATCTTGTCGCGAAGCGATTCCACTTTCGACGCTCCTGACGGAATAATTCGTGACGGAATTTAGAGCGTAACATCATTTACGATTTTATACGCCATGCGCGAAAATATAATACGCGAAAGTACATACTTGTATACAAACGCAAACATCCCTACAAGTATGATGCTAATTTTACCCCATAATCTTGCCCCGAATTGCACCCCGAGTTATAGATTATAATTTTAATTTTAATATAGAATCCCCGGTTCAGATTATCCTGGCTCGAAAAATTTGATAGGTAATATGATTGTAAGTCGGATGTCTATTCGAGAATAATCAGAACGTCAGAATATATCCCATCGAAAGGGGGATCGGACGTGCGCAAATAACATCCCTCTTTTCTCGAGTATACCAATAATCACGTATTTACGTGAGAACATAACGCGGAACCGAAAACACGTTCCCACGTAACGACAGGATGAGAGTGGGCCACGGCGCCATTATTCCGGCAGTGGATGAAATTAGGAGCGGTTGCCGTCTCTCTCGAAGCGAATTCCGAGACAGGATTCCTTAGCAGGCGGTATCCTTCTGCGGTTGTGTACCACATAAATTCGTGCTCCGACCTGGCTGTGCGCCGACAGTGTATGCGAGGCAGGCGTGAAAGTCAGCCGCCATTTACGCAGACGCGCGACTCGCGAAATCCGTTCGAATCGCGCGACGCTCCTCGAAGAGTCGCGCTCCCATCCCGTTTTCAGGAATTCTTGGCGCATTCCGCGCCTGGAAAATGCCGTCGTCGCGACGTAATATATATCGGATATGGCTTGGGAGCAAGGGCGAACGCGCCTCTTCGTCGTTCCTTCCCCTCGTCGGGACGAGAGCAGTTGTATCCGACGACGGCAAGAACGCTGGACGTCCCGGCGACGTCGGCGCGCCGTCGACATCTCAGCGACGTCGACGACCCAACAGCGACATTTATCGAGACGGAAATCTCCGAGGTACTTACGGGGCGTTTCTTCGACTGGGGCTTTGAAACTTTGATCGCTCGAGTCTTTGTATAAACTGCACCAGAGTTCGCGAACTGGGGAAACGCGGCTAGATATGAACGGGTGAATTTTGAGTCGAGCGTAATGCGGAAAGTTGGGGTGTGGGTGTGCGCGCGCGAGCGTGGCGACTGCAAGACGGATTTCATCGCGAAGAACACACTGAGACAGACGATGCGCGATGCAGGAAGGGGGAAAGATCCTCCCTTCTCTCATCAGGAGGGTAGACTCCCGAAGCGAGCGCGTAATTGGACGCACGCGCAATATTTAACTTTGGATGATACTGAACGTCAAGACTCGGGGGTGAAGCAGCAGCGACAGCGAGTGCGATATGTTTCTCGAGAGAATTCGGCTCTCCAAATGATAAAGAATCATGAAGAGGTCGATGTTGATTGCTTCGTTATAAAACTGCCGGCACCTGGACGACTCGGCCGTCCGTATGATTTCATTTTAGAATATTACGACTATACGACAGCAGGTGGGATTCTTCAAAAATGAAAATATCGGAAAACCATTTGAGAAGTGGAAATCTCCACTTCCAGACGTGGTTTAAAGATGTGACTGTTCTGATAAAGTTACGATTGATGGATTTGCCTTGATTCAAAGAGCATGGAAGCAATAAAACATATAAATAATAAATCACGCTCGTGATATACAGAGGTTTCGTAATATCGCAAATTTCTGCGCGCTTGTACCTTTTTGGCGCTGATAATATTTATATCTGTGGAATATGCGACGGATGAAACAATTGTCTCTCCGTGCTCAGTTAATTGAAATATTTTTAATTAAGCCGGCTTTATTTTTGACAAACGCAATGTATCCACTTTTATACTAAAATTTTTTTTTAATACAATTCTGTTCGAATGTAAAGATTTAAAGGACGTATATATTTTCAAAACATTTATATTCTTCCATTCATTTCACCGTGGCGCTTGTAAACTTTCGTACGCGCACGCGTTGGACAATATTTCGATATTTGCCGTTACGAAGTATTTTCTATTACCTTAAACCAACGAAATTACAACACCATCGCGTAAAATCACTCACGGTAAATAGCTCACGGTGCAAGCCTCCCATCTCATATCGTTCAATTATCGGCGTCAGTCGAGAATACAAGGGGAGGTTCACCAACGATCGTACGATGCGACGACGGTGTCATCTGTTTTAGGAGATGATACAGTTTTGCATACTAACCGTCGTCATCTCCATCGACGGTCACTTTTGTTCCTGCTTTACGACAACGATCCGGCCCGATCCGGCCCGGTCCGGCCCGGACGCGCGATGCAAAAAAGGAAAAAAAAATGAACGCTAACGTTGTTAGAAGGCGTTGTAAAATCCTGAATACCTCCGTGGCCGCTTGCATACTGCATTTTAACGTCTCCCACGCGTTAGCCTTTCATCGATGAAGCCGCGTCGCAGTTTCGAGTCGACGATGTCCTCTGCTTCAAAGGGCGGTCCAATGCGGTTACGAGTTTCATCAAAACTTCGGTCCCGCCACGTAGCCGTGATATCCGACGTCTAGCTCTCCGTCGTAATGCCGTTTTATAGCGCGCGACGTTATACCTCATCCCCGATGACCCGGAAGACCCGCAGGTCACCTTTAATGCCGTATATTTTAATACAGCTTTCTCGGCGTGCAAGCGTTAATGAACGCGCGCATGTTTTATAGACGCCGCACTTCCGCCGCGTGCAACACGACCGTACACGCAAGCAAGCGAGCGAGCGCGCGAGCGAACGAGCGAGCGAGAGAAAGAAAGGGAGGGAAAAAGCCTGCATGATTAATTTTGTGTCGGACGAAACCCTGATCATACCTCCGAAAATTGCTAATTAACGATTGTGTGAAATAGCTCGGTAACAGACGAGAATTCCGAGGCAACGAAAATATTATGCTTGCGCTACGGTTTAGAGTCCGCTGCGCGATAATTACCGCGGTCCTGATGAGTGCACGGTCGTTATTGAGGTACGACAGAGGGACAGAGAGAGAGAGAGAGAGAGAGAGAGAGAGAGAGAGAGAGAGAGCGCAATTAGTTACAACGTTATTTCTTAATTAAGTACAATATACGCAGACGACCATCGACGTTGGAGTGCTTGCTCGCCGTTCGCGATATCTTCAACCGCATACCGAGACTTTTACTTACAAAGCGGGCATGACTATAAATGTTGATAAAATTATAACAAGACAGTTATATCGAACGTTACTCGTGATGTGTGCGGCATATACCCAGATAGAACAAAAAATCATAATAATATAATTATGATATAAAAAAAGTCAGTTTAAAACAAATCAGGATGATGTCATTCGATATAGTTTTCGTGATGGTTTGGTGATATTTTTTTGATATTGAAATGATATTATGGTGACTTTTAGAACTGTACAATTAAAATAGAAAGTCACAATAACATCGAAGTGACGTCAAAATGACGTCAAAATGACAAGAAAATGATCTAATCATGATTACAAAGTGAGTTTTTATAGTCTTTTGTTACTCATTTTGAAGTCATTGTGATTTTTTGTTTAAGTGATAATATAGCTTGTATCTATACATATACAATGTCCGAAAAACATTTTAGAGATATCATATTTCTAAAATGTTTTTTGGACATGTATATGTATTTGTGTATGTATTTATACATGTATTTGTGTATGTATTTATATATGTATTTGCGTAGGTATGGATAAGAAATATAGGATAAAAAATGTGAATGTGTTATTTTGAAAGTTTTCTTGGGTGTTATTTTGAGGGTTTTCGTTGAGCGTTAACCCTCATTTGGGCGTAACTTTCAATTGACGATCCGAAATCACATCCAATTTGAGTATTTTTTCGGTGTATAACATCCAAAATTGAGCATTTATTCGGTGTATAACATTCAAAGTTGAGCGTTTTTTATCGGTGTTTAACACCCAAAGTTAAGCATTTTTGAGTGTTAACACCCAAAATTGAGGGTTTTTTTTTCATAAGGGCTAATATACATATATGTTATATGAACAATTTTTTGTACGAAAATTTACAGTTTACGTTATACATAAGATTTCTGAGGATAATAACGTCATCAAACCTCAAAGATTCTTAAAAATATCGTATATGTTATTTTATGAATGTCACTAGAATATTACGATAAATGAAATTCCAAGATTTGATCCCAGTCATCATCTTTCTTACATATTATTAATATTTGTTTATTCTATTGTTAACACAACTGTAACGATATAGTCAAGCGATATAAATATTTCTAACTAAAGAAACTAAAGTGACTATTTTAAAGTGTTTATATTTATAATGCAGCATATATATACTTTTGCCATTTTTATATCATTTTTGTGTCATTTATTGTCAGTGACGTTTAAGTGACAAATAAAGTCATATTGACATCATTATGATATATCATTATGACTTGTATGTTTTACCTGGGTGAGTAAGAGATTACACATAAAAGGTGACAAAGAGAATTTCAGCGAAAGTTCGAGCGGGATAACAATCGTAACTACTCACATAATCATATATATTTAGCTATATATCGCGTCTCGATACGCGATCAGCGATTCTGACGTAAAGTCGCCGCACGTCACATGTGAACGCTATATTTTGTTAATTCTCCGCGGATACGTCAATCCAGCGGGGTGGAGCTGAAACCCGAGACCGGCACTTAATTCTGATAAACTGGAAAGCAGCCTGGCTCGCGGCTGGGGGGGGCCATTCTTTCGGGGATGGCGCCGGGTCGTTAATAAATTTGTATTTACGGTGTCTAGCGGTGTTGCGAGCGTTGGTTATTTTTACCCCTTTGGCCGACGTGCATTCTCGCGGCCACGCAAGCCCTTGTGTCACGGTTATAAATATCCCGTAGCCGGTGCGCGCGGTAACCAATCTCGGCGCTATTTGCAATCTCGTCAATGAAATTGCGGTTCAATGGAGCCTAATCGTGCCGGCGGAGCTGACGGATTGTAACTCACATCACCTCTC
Source organism: Harpegnathos saltator (assembly GCF_003227715.2). Classification (NCBI taxonomy): domain Eukaryota; kingdom Metazoa; phylum Arthropoda; class Insecta; order Hymenoptera; family Formicidae; genus Harpegnathos; species Harpegnathos saltator. Next base: position 327,438 of record NW_020229988.1, read on the forward strand.
GTTTCTGTCTTGTCTCGTTTCTAATTTTTCTCTCGTTGATGCTGCAACGGTTTCCGGTTTAACCTCGTTGAAAATATTAACGAGATAAGCCATATATATTTATGCTCGTATATTAATGCAATCGGAGAATCGCGATATTCGCTTCGATGAAAATGAAGAAAAACGAGATGAGCGATATTCTCGTCTTGGTCCAATTATATAAATTATATAAATGTAATTCGGTTACAGTTACAACTTATTTCGAGAAAGCGTAAGTTTAATAATCGCCCAGATCGATTGACGAAATTGCGCATTTATACAGTGAACTGAGCGGTATCGCAAAGTTTAAGAAGATTAACTCATATCAGTTTTAGAAATCAGTGCTTCATTTGGAAACTCGCAAACTATACTCTCGGATTATGAGTTCTCCGGAGCAAAGAAGCCGACATGTCTGTACAGTTTTATGCAAAACATGTCTCTATCGAGAACATTTTACGCGAAGAATGCCTTATCGGGCAGTTCGGTACGGATGAATGACTCTGGCTGCACGCGCACTGCGAAATGCAATTCGCAATCCGTGCTAAAATGTCTTCGTTCCGTCGCGCGCGTCGCCGCGTAGTTTTACAACGGGCTGGCGCGCGCGTGTATCTGAAAATTTCTGCTGCTATTATTAAATCAGCGCGCACCAGTTCGCCCTCAGCATTTAATTAATCGGAATTGATTGCGCATCGTAACGCGCAAAGGTCGCGCGTACGGTATCGCGCGTCGCTTAACGACATCGACGCGCCCGAGTTTAATTGTGAATCGTAAGGCATAATTTTGCAGTTAACGCAACACGGTGTGTGTTCTAACGGGGCATACCAAACGGCCGGCAACTGTGCTGTTAAATCCGCAATAATCTCGATTCGTTCCGGGAGAGAAGCAGGGGGATGCGATCCCGAGATTCCACACCCGCAAATTTCGACACTACAGGCCCACCGGTAACCGTTCGCATCCTTTGCATTGTGGCTGGGTTAATGCTCGGCGTCTGCCGCCCGCGCACCGCTGCCGGCTGGCAGAACTTCGAATTACAATGGAAGCATGAGAACGCTGGGGACCCCCAGACACGCGACACGACTGCTCGATTGGTCTATGCAGCGTGTTTTGTGAAGTGCTCGCGTCAGGCATCTCTTTGTGTACGTTACCTATCGTGCAAATCGCGCGAAAACTGTCGATTCCGCGCGCTCGAATGCGCGACTGCACAACCGCCCGCAATTGAATATTAAATCTCGTGTTGTGTTTACACCGCAAAGTCGAGCGGGATTGTAGAGATGTTTGGATGGGCGAGACGATTCATTCATCTGTCGGTAACAAACTTGACGGCTCTTAATCGGCCGATTGCCCGATATAAGTTTTCTCCGCGCGTCATATTGTGACATCTTCGTTCGTCCGAACTGTGTCTAATTTTTAGCACTCGTGCTTCGCAAAATGAAACGTCTCCCGGCTCAATAAATGTTCGATCAAGGGACGACCGACCTCGTTCTAGCTTGATACAAAGACAGGGATGTAAGAAAGAATGACGCCTATCTGACGACGCGCCGCGAAAGATCGATCAGAGCTAAGAAGATGAAATTTTTCATCGACGGCCCCTTGCTCCTGAATACTAAGATGAGCACCAAGTAACTCCGCTACATCGTGTAAGACCGGTTGGAAAAACGCGAATGGGAGCGCGACGATATTATGTTCTTTCTTTGGAACATCCCATTGTTCGTAGCCTTTCGCGGCTAAAAATTAGGCATTCGTCTTGCGAATCTCCTAAACTGATACTTATTTTCTCGTTCTCGTTACAGGATACATCCGCAGGCGGATCTTACGCTCGAGAAGAGCGAAATTCGTTTGAATCGTAAAACTGTTAAACCTACTGAAATTACGACAGCACATGGAATAGTTCGCAGTAATGCGATAAGATAGACAATTTGCATACAAAGTTCCGGCGACTTGAGTGTCAAGTAGTAAAACAATTCGGGCGCGCATATTACGCGCGTCTTAAGGCAACTATCCGTATAAAATAGGTAATTTGATGGCGCCATTATCGAAGTTTGTCGAGCATCTTACCGCGTCTACGACTAACTTATTCCCGATCTGTACTGATACTGAAAGCTGTAGTTTGCATTATAACTGAAGGTATCAATTCCTCCACCTCTCTGCGTGAAGCATAAAAATCGACGCCTACTTACGATACCATTCTGCGTAAACGAACTACACATTCCTCGCGCATTTGATGCATTTGCATGCAGCGCAACTGGAGATTCTCCATCTTGTGCATCATGAGAAGAGTGTCGAATCGCATCTTCCTCGCGCATTTTGCCCCGGCACTCGATTGTCTTCACCCAGGATGCGTAATTGATGACGTCGTTCTCGTCGGAGGAAACGAACTCGAAATCCCTGAGACGTTCCGCGAGAAAAAATATCGATCAACTGGGAGGGAGGTAACGCGTCGGCTTACGCGGAACGTATTGCTCGCTACACGAAAGAACCAAATTGGCCATTAGTATCGCTGACGTAACATCGTCGCTGTCGACTCCGTCCTGCGAACGTCTTCGAGTCAGCTCGACACTTCGATTTAGAAACTCACGCCGCCTGAACTTTCCCATTAACCGGTTAATCTGAATCCGTCCCGCGCCGCGGCACGTGACTAACGATCGAGCTCATTGATCTCGGCCTTGATGCATCGCGTCGCGTTAAATGCATTAGGATGGCACGACCTGGAAACTTGGATGGGGGTTTTTTCTCTTCTCGACGACATCCCGAAATTTCGGGAATTATTTACCCTCGTCGTACTCTGCCCAGCGTTGACTTTTAATCAACGTCTTTCTCACCACTCTCGCTTCTACATTATTAACGATTACCTTCTTGCCAAGTTTAATTATTTCGGAATACTCGTTGACGTTTCCGTTCATCAAGAACGCTTTTTGCCGCTGCGTTGTCAACTTTGTCATTATTCGTTTATGCAAATGGCTGCGTAATCGCTCAACAAACAAACAAATATTTCCGACGAAAATTCCACACAAAATTTATCCGCCTGCAAGCGAATGATAAATGATAGCATTGAACCGGCGTATGGCTACCAATTATATATATAACAATGAAATTTCGATCAGAGTTTGCCTGTGCTGATAATCGTTGGTAGCCTTCGTACTGAATGCATGAATATTTCAAAATTCGGTCTACATGCTTAATGAAGAGAAAAAAGAGTAAAGCTCTGAAAATTCAAATATTCGTAGCGATAAAATGATACTACGTGCGCAGATATTAATGACCGTGAAATGCAAATAGCACACATTATTTCACACCGTTGTTGCGCAGCCCTTGTTGCTTAAACTTTCGTCTCTAGTTAAGTATCGCTGTTTACTTAACACACTTGGAACGTGAGCGATCGGTACAACTGCAGTTGCAAATTTAACAGTAACAATTTACCGTCCAACGTCGAAATTCCCTCGGAGGAGAGCAATGAGAGATTTATCTCGCTCGTATATATAAAGTTGCCGTAAGATAAAACATACGAGACAGTTAAACGACATATAAAGTATATGCAAGTTTAAGATTGCGACGAGAATAGGCTTCATAGTGATAGCGCGATAATGAATTTGATCATCGAGAAGAATTTCAATGAGGACACGCGCGCGCGCGCGCGCGCGCGTGCACGCACACACACACACACACACCAAAGATAGGTCAGTAGCACAACGTAAGAGCGGAGCAGAAAAGAAAGAAAAAGACAGGGCTAACTTGAAGGAACTTTTCAATCTCTCCTCGCGGTCCTTCGAAGGGTGAAAGAATCTCGTAAGTCGAGCGATTCGTTTTATGTCCTTCTTCCGAGCCCAATGTTTCTACTCCTCGCTCGTTCCCCACCTTCCCCCGAGAGAACTGCGAAGCCTGCGCTGGTGGTGTCACGCGAGGGTAAAGAGAGTAAATCAGCCCTCGGCACTCACCTTAACGAGAGTAAACGCGCTCGTTTTCCAAGTACAAGATGCCCCTGAAGCAGCCACTATTTGGCCATTTTCGGTTGACTGTGATACGAGGAAGTTTCTAAATCGGTTTAAAATATCAAAGGTGCGTGCACCTTATTAGCATTTGTCCGGGTAATAATTTCCACGGGTGAAACATGTCTGACTTCTCCAGGCGTATTATTATTCAAAAACATTCCGAGATGCAGCTCTGTTAATGGCTCTGCAGAGAAAAGTATTTTGCGTAAAAGATAAATGCACGCGTCAACTTTGTTCCTGTGATGAAATGAAAAATTTGGAAAGAAAAAACTTCGATTATTTATAGAAATGTGAAAGCCCGGAAAATTTATGTCCAATGGATGATCCTACGGCGTAAATAGAAGGTTGAGATGAATATTTCAAACAATAGTTTCCAATTTGTCCAGAATGTCAGAATACGCTTATAGTTGCTAATCATGTATCACCGTCGTAGATTATACAGCGTGCAACATGTAGTGGCGGTATACTCGTATATTAAAACGATGAACTTCCTCGGTAAACTTCCCTCATATTATCATGATAATGACGGCACGTTCTCGTACGCGCGTAACGGGTCAAGACTTAAGGAAACGAGTCATTAAATACAGAGAGAGAGAGAGAGAGAGAGGGTGGGGGAGGACATACAGAATAAAACGGTGGTATAAGATTTGCGCTGAAATACGCCCCGTGTTGGGCAATGTTACGGTGGACGATTTCACGTAAAGTGTGCGACTTGACGATTCGCTTTGTTACAATCACGCGATGAAAAATGATGGACGTTTGATGCAGCCAATCGAGGAGGGAACGCGGCGACTAGCTCACCAGGGTGTAAACGAAGGAGAGAAGAAGGAGTGGAAAAACACAAGGGGCAGATAGCACCTACGGCGAGCGCGAATCGATAGTCCATTCGTAAAGATCGCGGAAATTCGTACAAAGCGAGGGGTTATTTCCTCGCGCGAAGTATTGTATATTTCTCGGTCGCACAACAGGAAAGAGTTGCCGCTTTAACGAACCAACGATTTTGAATTAATCGAGATCTCCGGCGTATTAAATTCCTTTAATCTCGAGTTCTCGGGGCAGGGTCGCAGAGCGCGACGATGCTGAAATCGGTTTCTCACGATTGCGAGGAATATTGACAATAAAACGTCCCGCCGTTCGTTCTCGTTACCGCGACAAATAATAATCCCGCACCGCGCAGTGCCGGATGTAAGCCGAGAGGAACACTACCCGGGCACATCGTATATATCTCCGTCCGGCGTTTATCGCGCGTTAGCGAGACAACATAGTGAGCGACCTACGGCCAACGGAGGAGCACTATCGTAAGAAATATTAAGGGTCGACGAAAAGAAAAAAAAAAGAAAAAAAAAACCGAACCATATGTTCGATGTTGGTCCATAAAATACGATGGTTGAATTGGCCCAAAGTCCTGTGACGCGGACTAGGACGGCGCGGCGGTGTGAAAAATGTCCTAGCGACCGTGCCGCGATCGAAATGAAACGATCGCATTATTACTTGGGTGCGGTAGGAGTTATACAAAGCGAAGGTCTCAGGTGCCTCCTGCAATTTTTTTCGTTCGTCAAGTTTGCGAAGCGATTTCAGATGGGTGTAAAGAATTTCCGCGCCACGCCGCGAATGGAGCGAACTGTCAGTCTTGTCATTTTATTATTCACGCGAGGAAAAACTTGATTAAAAGATTTGATTATTGTATGTGCTGAGAAGTAAAATTTTATCTCACATCTCTTTCTTTACAGCTGTAAGATATCTAAGTAATAATAATGTTGTCAGAATAGAGAAACTATGATATGTGTTGTGTACTGTTCTTGTAATGTGACGATGATGCGTTGTCCACACACACACACACACACACACACACTCTCTCTTCTTTCAATCAAGAGACTCGATTTATGAAGGTTAGCGGCTTCAGTTCTCAATTGCGCGCGTATTAAAAATACGATATTTGTGTAAATTAAACATAAATATCATGTAATATATCATGTAATATCATTTAAAACGACGGGGAAAGAAAACGTTGAGCCAAATCGTACATGTTTTCTTTCCGTTAAAGATTCGGAATTTAAGTTTAGCTGACGTGTATTTTTGTCGGTAACGTACTGTTTGGCAACGTACGGCGAAAAATGAAAAATCGCTCTAGTCCACCTCGCGGCACACTTTTTCGAAGCCGGTGCACGAAAGCATTTTCCCGGGGACGTTCGCGCGACATTTTCAAGAAATTACCTCGCGCAATTTCCTACCTTTCGTTCATACCTTTTACTATCTGGGTAGAAAATGATTTTGTATTTTGCTGGTGCATTTGTGCCGTGACGTGCCAACCGGTGCGGACGCCAACGTTATTCAATATTAGATCACAGCACAGCTCGCGAGCCGTATTCGTTAAGTGTCTCTAGAACAAAAGAAATATTCACAATTCCTGAAAATCTCGAACAAAATCTGTATTAAATAAGAAGGTTCATTCTTTCAAGCATACATCAAAGAGACTACTCGTTCTTATGTCTCCTGCATTTACTCTCCTGGAGAACAATCGTGAATTTAATCGTACAAAGTAACCTCCAATTTTTGAGATCATTTAATTTCACGTATAATGAAATTTTGAGACGACTCGACTATTTTTTTTTCACTTTATTGACAACTCACTCAACTGTTACAGCTCGGTTACAGAATATGCCATTGAAACGACACGATCCCGGAAATCCTGTGTGCGTATCTATTGGCCGAAAGAGGCGATCGCCATGCAAATAGAAAGAGGCAAGTGGAAAAGGATAGGCGGCGATGGGACACAAGTGTAGGACGAGGGTGCAAGGGAGAAGCGAGAAAAGAGGGTAGTGGTTTTCTCGTCAAAAAAGATGAAGTCACCGCGGTTTCGGGGAGGGTAGCTGCACACAACGTCGAGCGGGGAGCTGCGAGGTCGGGGGTGCGTTCTTTAAGGTAGGGGGCATGCGCGGTGTCCGGGGGTGCAGAACGGCTCTCGGAGGTTAGTCGCCTGCCAACATCACGACGTGCCGCTCGCGCCTCGCGATCGTTGGATTTACAAGCATTCACTTTCCTCTTTCGCAGCGCACTCGCTCGTCGTCGTGCTTCGATGATTCTTCGCACGTCGATGTCCGGCTAGTGATCCGCCGGCAAGTGATCCGCCGAGAGAAATCGTCGAAATATTATCGGCTATCCTTTTCTCTCTCTCTTCTCTCTCTCTCTCTCTCTCTCTCTCTCACGTCGACGCTGCCGCCGAATTGCCGCCGAGACACCGAGTTCGTGATTTCGAATTCGTCCAACAGTGCGTGTGTTTGCGCGACGTCGATCGTGACGACGACGACGACAACGACGAGGACGACGACGACGACGGTGACAGTAACAACAACGACGACGACAACGACGACGTCGACGACGACGACGACGATCGTGTCTGCATTTCGGGAATGTGCTATCGCGCTTGGACGGTGCTCCGATCGATTCGCTAGAATGTGGATCGCGCAGCGGCTACGGACGAAGGTTAGGTTGACGCGGGACGATTGACGCGGTGATTTGTTCGGCAGGACCCATCGCCGGAAATCCGGTGAGAGAGCGCATCTATGCAAACGTTCGTTCTTGCGACCGATGGTGCGGATCAAAGTGGCCGATCGCGATACGATAACGGAATGAAAGTGCGCGCGAGTGCGCACTCGTTCTCGGGAGCAGTTTGTGATCCGGATACGCCGTCGCGTACACGACGGACGGTGATTTATCGCGAGGCTCGCGGTGTTCTCACGAACGGCCGCGACGGAGACACGCATCGGAAGTGACTGCACCGTACGTGTGTCATCGCCACTGCGGCGAACGACGCGTAAAAGTGCGCCAGGAAGTAACTTCGAGCCAGGGGAAATATCCTCTCTTCCGGATCTACCGTGCCGGCGAGGGAGACTCTCACCGGGGATCCCACTTGGATTGGAGAGGATTGAGCTGCATTTCTGCAGCGATCCGGATGCGTTTCTGCAGTACGCGCGCCGCAGACGCGAGAACGCTACCTCGTCCAGCGAGTTCGTACGCGGTGACCGAGCTAGTGTAGTGCCGAGGTCCGTAAGTGATGTCCATCAGAGCTTCCTTATGTCTGTGTGTGTGTGTGTGTGTGTGTGGGTGTACATACGTAAATCGTTGGGCTTCTCCTGTAAAGTGACAGCGGGGCAGCGGACAGGCGTCGATGCGCAAGATTTTACAAACAGCCTCGTATCTACCTCTGTAGCGCAGAACTTAACTTTGGAATAATTCTCGAGGGAGTTATCTTTCCCGACGGCGCGACGGTTGTTTGGGCTTTGATCGAGTTACTCGGAACACACTTGACAAAATTCGTGTTTCCGTCCAAGATAGTAACGAGTGCGCGGTAAAACCGCGATGCGGTTCAGATGCTCTCCTGAAAATTCACTTTCTCGTCGGGAGGATTAGGCAGAGGCAAAAAATGTATGCTCGTCCTGAGAAAAAGAAGTTTAAGTCGGAAAATTCTTTAAATCTTACTCTCGAAGGAAGCGTAGAGATTTTTTAGGCAAACGTTTCGAAAGAGAATAGGGATTTGTTTAGTGCAGTATGCGAAACTATCAAATAGATCCAGTTGTCAAACAGATAATTAATGAGATTAATAATTAAAATTCCAAAAAATTTTTTATCCAATAAATTTAATTAAACGGATGGATCTCTCGATCCGTCCTCCTTTGTACAGCCGAGGAAATTTAACTAATTTTAGTGCAAAATAAAATATTATCTAATTAGTTTAATGAAATCCCGTTGCATCCGCATTCAATATTGGTGATTTATAAACGCATGCGTGTTAAAAGTGAAACAGCATATTTAGCGGCTAATAATTAATAATGAGAGCAAATTAATGTTGTTCAAAATATTGTGCTAATAATCATAATGAGCACGTGTTGTAGGCATGACCGTACAACATAAAGGATTAATGACGCTTGTTGTAAAAGGTCACGATAATAATAGCAACAATTTTGGGAACAATTTAGTGCGTAATAATTACAATAGCACTCTTAATAATAGCGCCGCCGGTGCCGCGACGCATTGGTGGATTGAAGCACACACGTTACGACAATTATTGTCGACAATGAACAATAATATTTACTCGCGGGAACAGATGGAAATTTCTCGCTTGATTTTCTAATGGGATTTCATGTCGTTTCCACGGGGGCGCGATGATGAGCACGGTAGACGTACGCGGGAACTTCGATTTGCACCCCAGACGAAAAACCTAATACAATTTATCAGCGAAGCCGCGCAAATTTTAGCGCCGAATATGCAATCGACTGCACATGCTGAATATGCAATGCGTTCCCCAACTTATATTTCTGGCGGAAGGAATTTTATTGGACGCCGCTGCCGCGGCGCTTTGCGCTGTTAGGCAATAAAAATGCTCAAAGTTAATCGATTATCTCCTATGAGCTCGATGAGAGTTTAGGATTCGCGTTTTTATCTCGAGTGTCTAGTTTAGTGTTTGTTTACGGACTTTGCGTATGACGCGCCGCTGAAATTATATTAGCTGTGCAGAGAAAGAGAGAGAGAGAGAGAGAGAGAGAGAGAAAGAGAGAGAGAGAAAGAGAGAGCAACGTAATGGAATATTCAGGTCGGTCCCGTTTAACTTTAGTTTAATCGCGTTTATCGCGCAGTGCGGGCGAGCGCGCACATCTCTCTTTTTTTGCTCGGGTGTCCAAGAAATTCGTCGAGGACAGTCGTCGATTCAACTGTCGTCGTTGATACAAAGGAAGCGAACTGCGGCCGATCGGTCGAAACAATGTGATTGGCTTGACGGCAATTGATCATCGATGCGATTTTACTTTGCTTCGACACACTTGAATCGGCGATAAATCCTTGCCTGTCTCCGGTAACGAGTACGTCGACAAAGCACCGCGGAGGCACAATGAGAAAAGCCCGAGACTCGAGAAAAGTCTCCGGGATGTTTGAGAATCATTAAGAATGCACCGCGAGCGTTTTCTTCCTCGCGCTGCATTTCGGCGCGCCGGAAACAGATGGTGTTTGAACGGCGCGGGATCACCGCTATTGTTACACCCGCGACACGTGCACGGGATTTAGGCTATCGCGGGCACGCGAGATAGGTGATCCCTCGGTAGTCAACTATTCATCTTCATTCACGAGGCGTAATTTCGCGAATTGCCGTCCATCGATCGCGTCCTTCGTGCCGTTTCGGAATACGCGCGCCGCCCGCGCCGCGCTCCGCGGCGCCGGAGAAATGGCCAGTATTTTCTGACACAATAGCTGGAGTAGTGGAGATTACGCGCGCGCCCGTTCGATAACGCGCTTCTCATTCTCGTGCACATTAAGCGTAGAATTTTTTCCGCCGACCAGGTTAGCGGACACGCCGTAATGGATCGTCCCGTCGCTTGTCGCGAATACATCAGTGGTGGGCGCGAGGTGGACTTGTTAAAACGAGTAATTAACAACGGACGTCCATTATCAGCTTGTTTCATGGCATTCTAGTTTTCACCGGCGATTCTTTAGTGAAACGCGATTCAATCACCTGTATTACGCGCGCATTGTTCGTTACTGCCTCTATCGGAACGAAGCGAATCAATTCGCGGCGGGGGAAGAGAAAGAAAAATATATCAAAATCCACGGCGATCCGTGATGGAGATTGCTACGGCACGAGCGATAAACGATCGCAAGTTGCGCGTCGTTGCGCGTAAGTGAAGTTTTAACGCATCAGGAATTAACTTAGCTTTGACAGAGATCCACTTTTTCATATTTTGCGTCGCCAAAGGCGAGGAATTGTTATGCGCATTTGTTTATATTTGTCTGCGGGGCCAGAAAACGTTCGGTCTCGCAAATTGATTCGATTCACTGCGAAATGAATTCCTCTTGGAATCAGTGGATTATTTAGTATTTTGGAAGCGCGTACTATACGTTGGCGAAAAATTGTTTGATTTTGTTAAGTCTCTATTTTGCGCTGGTATTCGGTGAGAAATAAATTAGTTATCTACCGTTTCAAAACAAAACGCGTTAAATATTTCCATTTTTACGCATGAAATGTTTTCTTTTATTTATTTTTTTTTGCAAATTCCTGAATGACAGCAACAGCGAACACGTCGGCAAAAACGCACGCATGGAATTCTCACAAAAGCAATATTCCTAATGCCAAGCGCTGATGCGCCGAAAAGGAGAAAAAAAAATCATTTTTGAAGCTGCGTAATATTAAATTATTGATTATTGGATTATTAAAGAAGAGAAGCGAGATTAATCTAAATATAATGATATACGCAAACTCGCGAATCTCATTCCGAGAGAAAACAAACGAAAGCACGGGTCGTTAAAACGAAGATCGCGACGATAGCGTAAAATCTCAGCTTTAATTTACGTTTGAGATGCATGGTGGTTGAAATTTACGTTAAAAATACGCAATTTCGCGCTTTTACGAAGAGTTCTTGTTGCTTCGAAGACGCTTCTGGCTAACTCGCATTCGCGTAATGCGAGCGCCGTGACGCAAATTGAATTAATAATAATAACGGCGGTGGACCGACGAGACGGTCCGCTACGGAACTCGCGGTATCTCGTTGTTTCGCTGGTCATACTGGTGACGGTCTATGAGAGAGCGGATCGCATGGAGGGTAAATTAATTACTTTGATTATGATTAGCCGTGCGTTATGCAAATCGCGTGAGGAGATACAGGCATGACCGATATTCGGCCATTTTACTAATTGCTTCTTGATTCGTCGGTGGTTTTAACACGCGCGAAATTGTGTAAACGTAAAACTCAATCCGGACCACGTGCGCTGTGAGGCGCGCACGTCGTCGTGTGTGCGCATGATGATTGAAACAGCACCCCAGAGAAACGTCGGAAAAATACATTCTTTTATACAATAAAGTCTTTATCGCGCGCATATTCCTTGCGCGTAATTTATTAATGTTTACTCGTTATCATTACCCCTGTCGTATTTTTATTACGTGCTTGTAAAAATTAACTACGGGCCTACAAAGAGAGAGTGTAGACATTTTATATTATAAACGTCAGGCGTATATATGAAGACATCATGGATTGGAATAAGACATTTTACTTGTGTCTTAAACAAATTTTGCAACCAACTTGGTGGCAACTGGTAACATTGCAAATTTGAAGCATTTCCCAGTTGAGCACTGTATTGAAAACTATTCGTTATTCGTACGTGTAATATACGCTCAATAACGTACGCTTCATCAGTTCATTATAGTCGCCGAATCGTAACAATCGTAGGTAACGGTTAGTCAGCGTAACTCTGAAACAATAATTACCCGACGTCTCGTAATGTCGCTTTGATGCCATTGTGTGGTTAATCAATCACTCGCTAGGCCACTAATCCCATTTCAATAGATACCATTTTCCGCGATTATAATTCAAAGGATTATCGAGTCGCTGAGCGAGTAACTTACGGCATGACAGGCAAGGTAATGCAGAATGAGAGGATGATCGATTAAGGTATCTTGAAGTTCCCGATACGCGCGCACGCTTCGAAATTCAAATTGCGCGAGGCAGACGCGGCGCTTCTCTCACGACCGAGAAGTGCCAAGATGTTGGCAGATGATCGACCGCGCTTCGCGCCTCTTCTTCGTCTTTGTTAATTCGCAGATGTGTGTGTGTGTGTGTATGTGTGTGTCGCGACATGGGTATGTAACGCGTAACGTGTCTGTTACGACGTGTTCCCTGACCGAATTAAGATCTGTCCATTCTTCGGCCGTCACAAATACGACCCGCAGGAGCTGACCGTCATAAAAAATTCCATTTCACGCTCGTCGTGGCGGCGAGAAAAGAGCGATAATATCGCGTATACCCATTCCGCACGGATTTCCTTTTCTCCAATATTGCCACGGGACGGACAAATTATAAGGAGTAAAGGAGTATCTGTGTTGACGTAAAGTATCGTTGATCTTCGCATGGGCCGACGAAAGGTCTCGAGGAGGATATATCCTACCTGATATGTCTCTCTCGTTGATGCTACACAAATGATGAGAAATGGCAGTATAATGACAATGTCTCGTTTGTAGATTAACCATTGCGAATGCTTGACATTCCATTATTTCGCGAAGGGTCGGACGAAATAATGGCTTCGGAGCGAACCGGAGACGGTCGGTGCGAAGCTTTCATTAATATAATTTATTAATGCAGATAGATACATATAAATGTACGTATACACACGTGGCCTTACTTTGTGCACACGTGAGAAACGTAAAGAGACGGAAGAAATGTAGGAGAGAATTTATATCCTTCACATATTCACGGATACGAATTTATACGGTGAATTTATATGACTTACAAAGACCCATTGTTCGACTGCTACATCAGCCAAATATTATATTTGCTAGTTTGCCAATCTGAGCCGAGAGAGAATGTGCGCGATAAAGATACATTTGATATTAAACAGCGTATTCAAAGTTACATATTGAACTGCGTGCGTTTCAAAGTTATCGTATGACGTATACGATAAGCAATTCCTGGAAATTTCGGTCTTCAATATGTTTACCAATTATTTGGCATTCGACATTGCAGTGAAAATCAGGTCGCGAAATCGTCATTCGACAAAGTCAAAGTAGAGCGCGGGGTACCGCGCGTTCAAACGATATTGCGTCGATGGGGATGCCGTGTCGCACGTTGCTGAATTCCTAAACACAGCGTATTCCGTGGGGGAACGGGCGATAAAAATTACAACACGCTGGAACGTGATGCGACTAAAGTTTGCCGGCTGCATTAAAATTGCACAAGTTGACGTCGCGATTCTTCACGAAAGAACTATTAAGAGTAATGGCTTACTCGTCTCTAACATTTATGCGGTTCGTGTTAGAATATGCGAAGTTGCGCGCGTTATGCAATATCTACCTTACCTTTTCAAAGTAAGCAAGTGTGCAACTTTCCTCGCCGGCAATTTATCGCTGCAGTTTCCAAACGGCCGTGTTTATTGTATCGCCAGCCTTGTAAAATTTCGCCGAAATTTCGAACTTGACGCGAATCGGTAGTTAAATGCTCTTCAAACAACAGCCTTTCTTCTCTTTTCTCGTCATGTTAAGGGTGCGGCCAACAGAGCTTTCGATTTAGGGGTGCACTAAATTCAATATTCGACGTTCCCAAATTGTGCGTCCTCGCGTAGCGCCGAGTTCTATTTGGCGGACCGTAATATTCTATCGTTATCAGACTGTAACTTCCGATCGAGTGCAAACGCTACGCGCCCCGTCGTATATTTTGCGGAAACGGGCCGACTAGGAGGAAGGTACTTCGAACACACTCGTAATTCGATTATCGAAAGTCTCTTCAGTTCTCCGAGTGAATTGTCCCCAAAAGTTTGCGTTTACGGTTTCTTCGGACCTTGTCACGCACGCGCGACTACATGCGCGCGTTTCGGTTCTCCGGCCGCGATAGCGCTCTCTCTCTCTCTCTCTCTCTCTCTCTCTCTCTCTCTCTCTCTCTCTCCCTCTCTCTCTCTCTCATAAGCCGATATTAAATTATTTACCTTAAACTAATGTACACCTACGCATTAACGTAATGTTTGTGACCGATCGACTCAACGCGATCAACGTCACACCGCAGCGTAAATTAAATTTCAGTTATACATCGATGTCTCGTTAATATTCAATTAATTTAATTACCGCCCACGCACTGAGCGATTTATGAAACATACAACGCAGAACACGTATGATCCACGGGCTATTTGAAACGCGGGCGCACAGATTTTCTCGCAACATAAAGAATTTAGATTAACGTCACCGGCTTGTGTATATAATGTTTGTCGTTATGAAATTACTAGGGATGCAACGATTTCTCAAAATATCGATAACGATATTATCGTCATTTAGAACGATCATATCGTTCTAAACGATACAACGATAATATCGATAATTTTGAAAAATATCGATATCTATATAAAAAAAAATATATACATATAGGCGTATGCATATAAAGAGTATACACGAAAAATAAAAAAAAATCTTTTAAACATTTTTATCTTCATGTAATTTATTGTCATATTCTTATTAGAAAATATATAATAAACCGCAGTCGTTTGCCGGAGATCACCGCATACACGGAGCAGGAGATTTATTACGGTTCAACGATCGAGGTGAAAATCGAGGTGAAAGTGAGCGAATTTCCTATAGACATCGACCAATTACATAATATATATTCTAGTGAATTTACTTGTGTACTTTTCATCTCGGTCGTAGAACCGTAATAATAGGCCTCCAGAGCTCTGTAATTGAAAAACACGAAATATCAATAAAATTCACGTCGATATGTCGATTTTATCGGAGATAAAAAAATAAATCGATAAATATTCGACATTCGTCTCTCAATGTATCGATATTTCGATATTATCGATTTATCGTTGCAACCCTAGAAATTACACGGTAGTAGAGGTTACATTTTTGATACCACGATATCAGATGCGCGGATCGATCCCTGTTCTAACAATGAACCCACGTATATTCCGGCGGCAACTTGTATTTACTTAGGCTTTACATAGGCCACAGCATTGTTTGCTTCAACAGGGAGGGAGTTACCCGCGGCGTGATGCGCCGTCGAATCGCGCGAGCACCGTCGCCACCGGTGGTTGTGCCAAATTTTTCCTCGAATCCAGTCGCGCGTGATTAAAACCGCGATCACCGACAAATTATCGAAATTGTTCCAAAGTCCGCGAGCCTCGACGGTTGTTCGCCGAAACACGGACAGTTTGTTCGTTCGTTCTCGCTCGGCAGAGATAGTTGCAGGCAGCGCTAATGCGGGAAATCCGGACTAAAGCTCTCTTTAACGGTAAAGATTACCGTTAATACACGCTATAAGGATTATAGTGCCGGCTCATAAAACGGAATATCCCCGGCCTTACGTCGGGCATGGCGCGGCGAAGCGACCGCGGCGGGGCTGCCCCGTAGTGGGTGGAGTCGTCGAGAGCGGAATTGCCCTTGTCTTTGTATAATCAAGCTTCGTTGCTCGAAGCACTCGCCGGGATGCGCCGCGCCGCGGTTACCGCAGTAAGGGAAGGGAAGGATGACTTTATCAAAGGTGCATTACTTATTCCCGCCCCATTGAGTTAAACGCCCTGCGGACGGCGGGCGACGCGCGCCGAGCGCGACTCGCTCTCGGATGAGCGAAAATACCGGCGAAAATAGTAGCGGCAACCAATTGTTACCGTGTAATGCAATGTTCCTTTGTCCAGCGAAGAAATACGGTGCCGCAATCTGTACTTTGTTAGTTGGACGCAACTTTCTAATTGTCACGTTGAAAGAAGTCGGAGGAAAGAGCGCCGCGAGAGAAGTCCAAGTCCGCGCAAGTGACGTAATTACATTGCGGCGAACTAAACTCGCGTATGGCTTAGCTATTATTATTATTATTATTGTCGGCGTAGGCGAAATTGTTGTTTCTTCGTCCCCGACGACGGCCGAGGTTTTTCGCCGTGCGCACTTCCGACGACGTGCACTTGCGGACGAATCGTATCAACCGAGATGCTCGGATGGCTCGAAACACGTTCCGAGAGTGGCCGATAAACCGCATCGTCCACTTTTGTGTGCGAGTTTAACTAATAAAAATCACCCATGAGAAGCTCTCGATTAAAGGACGATGTATTCCGGCGGAACGCGAATCGCTCGACTTTATCGCTCGTAAGCGCTCGCGATGAAATCGTTGAAACGGAACGAGCGATCGTCGAAGATGATAGCGAAACGAACCGTTACGGGGGCAGTAACAATTCGGGATTTCAACGACGTTTTTCGCGGGTCACTAGCGATATCGGATTTCTCCGAGCGTTCTTTCGCTTTTGCGTGCACGGTTGGCGCCGAGATAAATACCCCGTAGCGAAGCTACGGTTATTAAAAATCTAGCGCCGTCACGATCGTCACGTCGCGTCGTTGGTACGACCCTCGGATTCACGCCGAATTACAGTTACGTTACTCCAGTCGGCCCATTCGAACGCCCCTCGACGACGACGATCGGACGACGGGTCGTCGTCGTCGTCATCGTCGTCGTCGTCGTTTCCCCTTCACATTTCCCCCCTCGTCTGTAAAAATCGCTAATATATCCAAGCTCGCGAAACGTGTTCTTGGCTTTCGCATTCACGAAGGGTCGGCGCGCATTGTGCGCGCCAAGATTTATGCTCGAATGAAGCATAAGTAAAAGGAGAGTCGGATGACGAAAGAGGGTAGAATTTATTATGCTCGGACACATCCGGGCGTCGCGACGTGCTGGAAAAAAGAAAAGGAGGACGAGGGGAGGAAAAAAAGATAAAACGAAAAACGAAGCGAGGTGGATAGCGCGCTGGTCCAACCTCGGTCGGTTCTACAATGGGATGCCGACGTTTCATCGCGCTGCGGTTTTATTTTAATTATCACGCTGGATGGTGTCTACACGTCCGCGCACGATGAGATATGTAGATTTTGAGGGAGATGATTCGCAGAAGCAGCAGCGCGGTAGCAAATTGAATTTATTGGACGTGTAGCGTTTCAGCTCCGTTAATGACGTTGCTGCGGAGACCGGAAATAACAGCGCTATCATTACTGCTGCGTTAATTATGAGTCCGAGCGGAATTATCATCGTATCATAATTATAACGCGATAATTTGACGCGATTGTCAAAATTTGCGTTTTATTGGTGGAAATTACATCTGTCGCAACACGGATAAAATCGATGTGGTGTAAGTATCGGTCGCGACGGACAACGTGTGCACATACGGCAGACACAATTCGTTCTTTGCTCGATTATCGATTGAATTCCATGAAACGTACGTTGCATTGTTCGTGTTTGATATCGCGAAGAGCGCGCGAGCACATTTCCCGGCTGCTTTCATTACGGAATGAAACACGCGACGATGCTTGTAATATTCCGTTTGATCTTGTGACTCCGCGAGACTATTTCTGAAGGTTCCCTTTTAAGTGCAGAAAAAATAACATGTATCGCGTGTATCACGAAGCGTTATATATCGTTTCCGGAGGACACTCGAACGCGCGAAGCAGGTCGGGCTCAATTTTCAGGGAATGATGAAGCTGGGCCCTATTCTTGTATTGTCACAGCGTCTCGTTGTGTGCACGTTTCATTTTTTAGACATGACTACCGTTACCGTTACTGTTGGCGAAGAAAATATCGAACTTGCACCGTTACCTTCTGTATATATGTATATTGATATTGTGATTAATTAAATCGCGCAGCGGCCATTGGAATTGTAGCGCGCAAAATCGGCGGACGGGCGAGCGGCCAGTTAATTAGAGCGAATTAATGTTCGGAATAAGATTCGCAGCTTTCGGTAACCTATATTTCGGTAACCTATAAGGTGAACATCAATAAAACTGCGTTCCGCGCGTGAACTCGTGCGCGAACTATTCGGAATTTTTGATTCACAAGTTTTGATAAAGCCCGAGTTTATGAACCGGCGAGAGGACCGATGCTCTCTTTATTCCCCTGAGTGTTGGCACGTGAAAACTTTTCCATTCTGCTCAGTTGAGGCATATACAGGCATATGTAGATACCGGATAAGACCGATGATATAAGCATCGTAAGATGTATTTAATATTCCAGTCTCGAGCATACTCATTCGTAATTGCCGAACGATTTTCCCGCAGTTTACTTCACTTTCGTGCACTTGAAGGCGAAACTGTGAACTTGCGAGATGCGAGGTGCGCATTATTCTTTTATATTTCCGATGCGATTCCTTTCCTTCTCCGAGTCTATATTTTACGCTCTTGGTTTAGTTTCCCGTACGCGTACGTTCGCGAGAGAAATTATAAATTTCTTTAAGAGTTCTGTTTGCAGATAAACTGGCAAACAAAATGTAGACGCTTTTTTGTTCGAACAATTCGCGATTATCTTCTATAAAAAAAGAAATATCTCGTTCCGGCGACCACTTCAGTCGGAATTTCACGTGTATTTATGCAACCGCAGCTTCTCCGTATTTTTTTGCCGGCGAGTCGGAATAATAATTCTCCTTTTGGTCCCGGCAGTATTTTACCTTTTTATGCATGCCATGGAAAGTAAATCAGGCCATGTCCCGGGAATTGCATGCGGTACGTGTTAAATTAAATTGAAGTTTATTATATATACGCAATCTTGCGAGACCTGGACACATTTCTGCGACGACGGAATAAAATTCACAGTCTAAACAATTTCAGACACACATATCGCGCACGCGTACTGCGCGAAAGTAATTTTAATTAAACTGGGCTTTATTTATGCGTGTTTCTATCGAATGGAATTGAATACTTTTTGCGAACTGTTAATTTACTTTGCTTGATTATATGCCGAAAAAAATGTGCTTTAAAAACGCAATTTAAAAACAGCAGAGAGAAAATCACTGTAATATCATAATTTCCTCCGTAAATCTTTTTAATGCTAGTACTCGCGTAAATAAGATAAGCTTGAGTTAAATATTACCGCTTGAAGCGCACCGCAAATTTCACTCGCGATGTTCCCCCGTAGAAGCGAATGAGCACGGCGTGCGACAATGTTGCATTAATAAAAAAAAAATACGTTTTTATAATTTTAACACCTCTGTTAGCTGACCTCACATGGTCACGATGAGAGTATCTGGGGTGCTTAGGTATATTACAGAACACACTGGGAATTGAATAGAAAAGTCATCAAAAGCAACGCGTGAGTTTTCGCCACAACAATTAAACTCGCGTTTCTGTGCGCGACTGTGCACACACGATTGTTCGTTTTAATGCTCATTACGGCGGTTCATTCGAGATGTCGAGAACCGTGGAAGTGAGGTTCTTTCTTTCTGGCCGGAAAATCCGCGTGCGCAGCTTCGATCTTCTTCCCATTCATTTGATTTGTCCTATTTTATTTCCGTTAATGCCTTAGCAATATCGTGATATCAAGCCCATCCGAGATTGTCTTACATCCGCAGGAAAGGAAGTATAGTGAAACTCGCTCCTCTCTACGATTCTCTGTACTGCGTTCTCTAATATCCGATCGGTGCATTTGTGTCTGACAAGTTGCCGATGGAAATTTCAATGCTTCTATCTGTTTTGTTGCCGTTGCCGACGGAATACAATAATGTCTACAAATTCGGTTTATCGCAACCAACAGCAAGAGATAAGTACAAGAAAAGTAATTTTCGCTTCATACTCGCAAATCATACATGATATTTTGACGTACGTCGAAATAAATTGTAAAATTACACTTGAATAAAAATACATTCATATGGACACGGGGACGTGAGAAAAGAAAGAGGGGGAAGGAAAATGGTACAATGCGATAATTAGTATATCCGGAGAACCGACTTTGTGATGTACGGTGGTCATTTTGCCATTAATACGAGAAGGGCAATAAAGGGGAGAGAAAAGAGGTGGTGAGGGGTGGTGAGAAAGAGAAGACGCAAGAGGCTGCCCTTTGCGGAACGTAACTGAAACTACAGGCCCGCCGGGAAAGCGTATTATTGCAATTTCACATGCAAAAGTTATTACACCCGAAATTGTCTGAAAATTGCGTTCTCTAGACTCAACCACGCTTGTTCTTGCCTTCGCCTTCTTGCGTTCGCCTTCTTTTAGAGTAAATCGGCGTTTGCACTTTCTCACTCGGTTTGGAGTATGTACGTGGAATAGACTTATCTCTCTCTCTCTCTCTCTCTCTCTCTCTCTCTCTCTCTCTCGCTACGGAGATAAGTCTATTCCGCGGGTCGGGTCGTATATATATTCGCGCGATCTTAAATCCGGCAGAAGAAATATCGACGCGCGCAAATGCTTCGTTCGGGAGCGACGACAGTGACGTTTACAGAAACAGATTTGCATCGCCAGGTCACGATCCTAGATTTATGAAAAGATTTCTCATGCATTACGTAGCACAGAGAGTTGCAGCGTGCAGGGTCCGATTGCGTATTTTGTCTGTTTTGACCACATCGCGCACGATGAAAACGCGGGGCGACAGTTACATTTGGAGCGCGTGACGCAAATACAGATAATAATCGAAATTCCAATAATATTATTATTGCAACATGAGTTTATATGTAGGCGACATATTTATTTAATAAAGGTCACTGCGTTGGTATTCAGAATCGCACTTGTGTACCGGAAAATTTATTCATTTTATTTTAGTCAATGATATTATACACCTAATGTATGAAATGCGATAAACTCTTGGGTCGGTAATAATGATATTTAATATTTAGTCAATCGTTATCGCGCTAATTCGTCACCGATCAATTGCTGAACGCAAAACAGAGCTCCGCGTGCATACGAGAGAGAAAGAACAGAAAGAGAGATAGAGAGAGAGAGAGAGAGAGAGAGAGAGAGACTCGCGCCTTTTTTCTCGGCATCGATTAGTTCCTCGCGAACGATTCGAGTCGGTTTTACCGACTTGCGCAAAGGGACTTTGAGATATGCCAGATGACATGACGAATATCGTGTTCGTCTTGTAATTACGTACGTCGGGGTATAACATGGATAATCAAACGGTCAGGCGTCCCCATTCCCAGTGGAAAATCACCCTCTTGGTGCTGCTCAGGCCGCATGCATGATTCCATCTTAGAAATCTTAGAGGGGAAACAGTCGTCGCGGACCGCCGTTAAATATCGGGCTCGTGTGTCCCTTTTGTTCAGGCAATCCGGACGAACGCGAGTCTACTTATTGCTGCTCTGTGTACGCGTTTCTTCCCATGACTCTGCCATTAACCGATCCATTATTACGGTGCTGCGACGGAACTCGGCAATGCGACGTTTGATGCCGAACACAGATGCAAAGGCACACACCGTCGAGACCGTGTGCTAATGTTTGATGCAAAACGTCGGGCGATCTTTATCAGCTCCCGTTGCTCAGACCGTTTGTACGTATGTAACCAATAATTTGGTTTAGCCCCAAGGGTATCGTCGTCTTACGCATTTGCACACGGTGCGTGCGGCTCGAAGATGGGGGTGCGCGATAAACGAATTACCGTCTCTTCTCTGGTATTAGCAGCCGTAAAACTGACGTTTCTTGCTCTGAATTCTTGTTTCTGACGAGGATAGAGGTCGATTTCGCGAACATATGTAAAATATTATTCCCAACGTTATGCTCTTTGTGCCGAGAAATGTTCAAACTTCCGCAAGTTTATGGATACCATATAGCTTTAACTATAAATTGACGTGACTATACGCGACTGGGTCAGTAGATCGATATGAGAGAGCGCGCGTCGTAAGAATCTTTCGACTCACGTCGTAGCATCGTTGTTGTACAACGTTGTTGTGACTAATGAGCGTAATTGTGACGGGGTGAGATAATCATGTGCTTAATTAAATATATACGCTTCGTTGATCGAATTTTATAGGATTGCAAGAAGACGAAATTTACGTGAAAAATGGTTGTGTCTTTCAATGTCACACAATTATCAAAAAGCACAGAGCTTTTTGATAAATGTGTGTGTTGTCGGCGTAAACTTTTTGTAGGTAATCCGTGTGTATCTGCGCGAGTGTAAGAGATTCTTGGTCCGAGAAGAAATAAGGACTCGACGTCGTAAATTCTACTCTCTTAAGAAATGCTCGTAACGTGAATTGCTCGTAAACCTCGCGGGATTTTTAATTACCGTTAACGCGGCCATTCCGCCGGCGCACAAATCAAAATGATAACGCGCAATGTACGAGCGATAAACGATTACCTTTGACAATAAATTATTGCTGTGTAGCGGTTCTAATTTTCCGGTAGATGCACTCGTAACGGCCCGCGATGTCATGGCTGTTGATATATGAACGTTTAAGTATTCTCAAATTGAAGAATCGTTTGAATCAGGTCGAAGATATCCGTCAGCTTAAAATAACACTGCTCGATAACATTTTTCCATCACTTAACGTGTAATAATTATATTTACGTATATAATAGGAATAATAAGAATAATTGGAAATATTAATATTTCCGCGTTAGATTATTTAATATGTGCTTCTCGCGATACTCTGGTCTGGAAGTGAGTAAATTACATAATTAATACATTACCTATCGAAGTAAATAATTAAGAAAAGCATTTTTCAAACCTCAAGAAACACAAGAGGCACAAGTTAAGCATTTGTAACATGGAAGGATAATAGTTTGTGTATCGTGTCTTAAAATTGTTAATTGGTCCTTTAAGTTTGGGCCTAAAGTCTGCGGGATTCGTGTGGAACAAAATTCCGACTCGGAAATACAGCGAATGGTAATTATCTGGTTGACAATTTTTCTCCCCGCGTGTTACACAGTGCTCCCTAATGTACGCACTGTGCAGCCCGCT
This sequence comes from Harpegnathos saltator, assembly GCF_003227715.2. Classification (NCBI taxonomy): domain Eukaryota; kingdom Metazoa; phylum Arthropoda; class Insecta; order Hymenoptera; family Formicidae; genus Harpegnathos; species Harpegnathos saltator. The sequence goes on from NW_020229988.1 coordinate 350,596, forward strand.
GAATTAATGCAAATTTATACCCGCATGCTTATGCGCAAATTCCGTTGTAAGCCGATCAGCTTATCGCGGACTTACGGACCGTAGGGACAAATAAAACGCGAAAATGTGCACGGTGTAGTTCGCAGGATTGCCCCTTCGCCTTCGTTTGGGGGTTGAAATTTCTCTGAGTCATGATCCGCTTTCAACTCACGCAAGCAAATTCACCGATTCGCGTGCGTATCTGCACGCGCATGTACTCGTACATGTGTATCGCGCGCATAGTGTGCGTACAAACTTCATTATATCGAAACATCGAGTACCAGTTTTAGGGCGATCGTAAAATCGCGGTTTCCATTTATCTTTTTTGCAACGCTTTCGCGCATATACGTATGAGAAGAAATTTCATATCAATAGCAGTAGGCGGCGAAATTCAAATCTGAATACACCTGAACGAATAACGATTCTCCCAAGGCCGCAGGTATATTGACGGAGCAATTATACGGCCCACAGTCGTTGAACTGAACGCGCTCGCAAGAATGTTCTCATACGTCTTGGATCAAACTTCACGAGAGTTCAATCCCATTATCGTAGCGCGATATGCGTATCACTATAAAAAGAAACCTGTAATAAAGAAGGAGAAATAATGTATGTGTCTGCGCTGCCCTCGAAATATAGAGCTCGCGAGGTCCTTTTACATCTCGACCGTAAAAGCGTCAAAAAACGATAGCGGACGGTGAACGTTAACGGACGGCCCCGTAAAAGCGGGCGCTATCATCAGCGTGAAGAGAACGTAACTCGCTGGTGCTCGAGGCGCCATAGATTCGCCTTGTATGTACACATCATTGACCTCCGGTTTAAGTTTACAGTGCACGATCATCATCCGCGATATAAAACACCGCGCGCGCGTAATTGCGATCGCGGGGTTTCACTGCGGTTAATAAAACACGCGAGACGGATTTTCCGTGTATTTAGTGGATAATCCGAGGGCGCATCTGTCGGCCTCATAAAGTATTCCTTGTCGCGCAAGAGCCGCGCAAGAGGGCACGGTAAACCGTGCTAGATGCGGTTAGTCATCCGTGTCAAATGGGCAAACCTAAACAGATTACACGCTGATTGGCATGGTCTCCTCGCCTTGTCAGCTAGAAGCCACCCCGCATCTCGGGCGGGTACGCCGAGCGACAGATGTGCCGGCTAATTTCGTGGCCTCTCTTGCTCTCTTTCCCCCTCTTTGTCCCGGCTTTTTCTTCCACGTCACCGTGTCGTCATGTTCCTTGCGCATGGTATGCATTTAATGGCGTACCGCGACGAATTCCACGGGGGTTGGCGAACGCGCGTGTGCGGGCGCAGCGTTCTTCTCGCGGCCGTTTGTCGCAGGGGTGAAGTTATTACCGGTGAAAATCGTTGGAAATGCGTGCGTATATCTTCGGCGTCGGCGCGGCGGCGTTGCCCTGCCTCGGTGTGGAATTACACCGAGATTCAAACGACTAGACAAACGCTCGCGATGCCGCCGATTTATTTGCATTGAGCGCGGAATCGCGCTCCGCCGAGCGCGTCGATTTTTAATGCGCGCTCAACGCGAAAGGCAATTTTACATCGCGCACACGTGAATATACTTATCGAGATGGCGTTCTGAAATTACCCCGGAGCGAGATTGATTCTGACGCGGAATTAATTTGACACGCGTCTGATAATACGCTCGCCAAGTGGCCATTTAATTTAGTGATTTACGTAGTCCCCCGCGATCGGTGAATAATATATTACCGTAATGTAATTACACGATTACGTTTACGCGATTCTGTTAAACGGCGACTGCGAAGCGTTGGCGCCGTGACGCTCTATTCGGCATGTGTCATAAGGTAACCTCATTAAAGATATTAATATAATATCATAATACGACATGCGCAATATAATAACGTTAAGCTGAATCGTATCAAGAATTTATTAGCGTATTCACGTCGGATAATGTTTTGGCCGTAATAATGCAAACCACGTATACCGAACGCGTTGCCCGTGCCACAATGTCAATTTTAATTTCACGTTAACGAATGATTAGGAGAAGACAAAAATCAGATGAAGAAATGTCGCAGTTGAGAAAACTTGACGGGGGGACCTTCGCGAAACGCCGCGGAGAGACTGTGCAGCGAACGGTATCGTTTTCTTTTATCGTGACGTCCATCGGATACAATGCTTCGTGTACATAAAGAGCGACTGGAAGAGCCGATACGGCTAAACCGAGACGCACACAACATGCTTAGCTCTGAGAAGTCTCATGGGTAGCTCAGGTCTCTGCAATATTGATAATGATATCGCTCCCCTTGTCCTGATCCTTGCTTCTTGACAAGCTGATAGACGACCCACGCAGCAGGCCCGTGACTCGCGACGTTATTCGGACGTTGATTTCACATCGGTGTGCGATGCGGCATGTTTTCGTTAAATAATTCCCGGCGCGGAGGAGCTGGGTATAACCATCGAGCGCAGAGAGAAGAAAGATGCTGCACGGAGCTAGCCGCATACCCTATTCCCTTTGACCCGGCCGTGATACCCTAAATCCGGCAGCCTCCAGTACTTTCGTGATGTGCGCTCGCGCACGGATCCGTCAGACTTATGTAAACGAAGAGGACGCCTTGTGCCAGGATCAAACGGGTGTCGAGGGAGAGCACTACGTTCCGGGGGAAAACAAGCGGCGACGGACGCGCTTTGTTGGCTCGGATCGCTTAGATTTGAGGGGTAATTTACGCCCCGGCGGACGCAACACCGCCGGAAGAAGCCGCGGAAGACGCGCCAGCGGGATCGATGATAACGATTAACTGCAATTTATCGGCGTTATCGCTCGTCCGGCGACTCATACAGCAATTCTCGCGATAGGCTACCGCCGCGCCGCCGTGAAAGGCGCATTAAGTGTATCGATCCGTTTGATTTACTGGCCGAGACACGGCCGCGTCGAATAAGGCTGGGCAATATCGCGAATTCGCGACACACCGCTCTGCGAGCTGCAGCTGCAACGCGGGGCCGCGTGCGAAATTAAAAAGCGTGATTATGAGCGACGGTTATTAAGCCGTGACTGTTGCTCGGGGAATTATGCATGTTGCTGAGCGAGGCTCCCTCTTTCCTCCATCCCTTTTCCTCTCCCCCTCTCTCTGTGTCTGTTCATCTATCTATCTATCTGTCTATCTATCTGTGCGTCTGTCTCTCTGTCTCGTTCTCTTTCTAGGGCAGTATCGCACGTATCGATTCGACCGTTACTGACCGATACTCGACTGCCGTTGTTAATTACAATCTCTCGCGCTGCATGGACTTCGTTGTTCCGACCAATCAACGAGCTGTATTAGCCGGGTGGATATGGAAAAATTGAAATTTTATGTTACGCGGCGATTAATGCTAATTTACGAGCTACGTGGGTCGTTATCGTGCATTTTTCAGCAGGCGGATGCCTCGCCGCGCCTCAGTCGCGCCGGCATCGATTCGAATAACTCGTGTGGTGGCGAATGATACGAGCGGAGGAATATTTCCGCGCGAGATGGAGTTGTGTGTAAACCTACTGCGATAAACGCGAAGGTTTCTTATTCAAACGCGTAGCTGACTTGTTGAAACTGCCTATTGAGGTTACTTTGTTTCGTTATTTACGACGTTCTTTACCTCTATTGCGTCCTCTCGGACAGAAATGTATTTTTCCCCAGCAAAGTGTCATGTCGTTAGACAAGACTATATGACGAATCAATGAAGCGCGAGAGAGAGAGAGAGAGAGAGCGCAAGCGGATTCGCCGTTGAAGGGTCGCCCTCATTTGATTGCATGGCTGATACGTCGGGTAATCCGTCAAGAAACGAGCGAGGTAGAATGATTTGACACGAAAAATGAATTCGCGAATAGCGCGCTATTCGGGGCGCCTCGAAACGAGCTTTGTCGTGACACAGGGTGTGCGGTATACACGCGGCCACCTCTGTTAATCATTCCTCTTCTTTTTTTATTCCTTTCGCTTTTCTCTCCACATAGAACATAGCCGAGCGACCGTGGATTTTTTGCTCGTAAAAATTGTTGCACTTTCTGTCTTTCTTCTTTCTTTTTTCTTTGATATCGACATATTTATAGTAGTTTATTTGTTTAATTCAATTCGTGAATTCGTTAAAATTTCAACGAGTCAAGTTTTAAGACTTAAGAAAGATTCTCGATATTATTCAATATTGTTTTCGGATTTAATTAATATAAATGATTGCAAAACTGCGACAAATGACTTAATTTTATCAAATGTTTCTAAAGGCAAAAAATTGATTGTAAATCCAGGTTTTTATGACTGAGGCGATGTATGGCATACGTTTGGGATACGTTGGGATACGTTGTATATACGGCTATAAATAATGTCTCTTTTCCTTCTCTTTCGAGTATGATGGATGAGGTAGAAAATTGCGGTAAAGTACATTGGAAAAATTTTAATGGTTCCCCGTAAGAGCACCTTTCATTCGGGTGAGCACGCGATGATGAGATTGGTACTCATTCGTTACTGTAATTCGGCGTGAAGAATGACCAGGAAGAAAGAAAGAGATGGTAACCTGACGACGATAACGAGAAAAGGCTCGTTGAGCACGAGGCTGCTTCAATTATGTAAAAACAATTCCGTAAATCCGCACTCACCAATCAATCGGCCAACAAGCCAAACGAGAAAGCGATAAATTTGCTTACATGCAATTTAACATTCGCCACAATTTCATTCAGTTTCTCAAATTTACGGATTCAAGTGTCTCTGATTATAAACCGAGTAACATATTTTATTGACAAATAGAAGAAAAAATTATAATATTATCGGTAATGTACGCCACGACGATTCACATCGTTATCGAATAATAATATTCGGAATGATAACGGTGTGTTGATTATGAAGTATTGCGAGATATCAAACATGGTTCTATTTTTTGCAATGGAGGTTTTTCCGGATTACGACTCTGTTGTAACATTTCTATCGTTAACTCGCGGAGAAGGTGCTATTGAAGCATTAACTGTTGTATTGTGTCGCGTAACAGCGACGATTTTATTCCGAATCTGGAAAGAAAAGATGAAAGAGAGATGAAAAGCAAAGGCAGAAAACATTCAAAGAATTTTCATTTGGTCGTTGAAAGGGTTCGACATTCACCCGCACATCCCTGAGATCGTTAAGTACGATCTAGATTGCGGGAGAGTCCGAGACTATAAGAGGAATTCGCCCGAAAAGTGTATCGTTCTCGTTGCAAATAGGAACGCAGAAGTGGTGTCAGTGGAACAAAATGTTTATTAATAAGTGAAAATGAAATTTGTCACTGAGAGTAGAAGTTTTGATATGTCCGCCTCTCTAGATAATTTGGCTATTTTCCGCCATGAGATTTTACGGTATATTAAGTTCACGCCAATTATTCTTCCGAATAAACCCAACGATGCTTTTGTACTTTACAGTGCTCATCTTTGCGAACAATTACTCGAGCATCGTTTCATCTGCTATTTCGGTACAAATTATACATATGGCAATTTGTAACTCGCGCTCTTATGCCGCTGTTAAGAATATTGTTACCACGAAACAGGTAACAGGTTGACAAAGTCGCTACAGAAAGTGATATAATTTTAATCTTGGCGAGTTTATGCTAATGTAACCTCCGTTTGTTCGTTTTAAGCTTGAGACAATTTACGTGGCGACGTGACCCAAATTACACGACACCGGCCGAGATTGCACGAGTAAAATCTTTTCTAGCCGTATATTCGTACATGCGAGCTTCAAGTAAGTGGGCTGACATACGTATCGCATATCGCAGCGTTTCATACACCTTCATAGTACTTGTAATTCCGAGATCGTCGATCACGCTTTTAAACATCGCTGCAATTAACACGGCGACTATGACGTACTGGCGAGCAGTGACTGGCGCTATAATATCTGCCGCGTCTCACTAATTTACGTACAGAATGTAACCAATTGCGCGCAACAAATTAAATATACAGCCGATAGAGAGAGAGAGAGAGAGAGAGAGAGAGAGAGCCGATGAAACGAGCTGACTAATATGCGTATCGCGAATTGCAAATTTATTTATTATCGCGTCTTTGGCGCTTGAAACTTGAGTTGTGCATTGGACCAATCAATGGTAATCAACGCGTCAAGAGACCCGCACTGTTGACCCGACGATGATGACGATTACATATCGATGATCGTCGCGCGACAATATTATTTAACGGTGAGCTGGACGCTTATCATGGCGAATTGCGGCGCTCCGTTATGTTTGCACGCATCTGACGTTATGTAACGACTCGGTATAACGATGTGGTCAAATATTCCGTGTTTACTACAGAAGACAAGCATCGTTAGCATCATGTATAATTGGGAGCTGCGGTCGAGACTCGAGTCCTACAACTCGGCGTAATCGGTCGCGCTAGTGCAGCGTCTGTCCGGCTCGCGCTGTGACGACTCGTGCTCAATTATCGCGGTCCTTAATTAAGGATTGCGCCGGCACGATCGCCGAAACGCTATGATGTCAGAACTAAGCGAGTTCGCAGGGTGCGACTGTGCGCATTTGAAAAAGTGACACGTAACGTTATGCGCAACCCCAGCAGATGACTGCAGTGTAACCGTTCGCACTCGCTCGCTCACTCGGAGATATCAATCATTCCTTATCGGTCGCAATTATCGCAGCACTATTGTATTATGATGTTGCGCGTGATTTTATTACTCGGCTTCTCCCGACAATGATTAATCGCTCGCGACTGATTCGTAATTCAACAGAGTGTGGAGAGAGAGAGATTTGAATTTACTTGAAAATATCTCTGTCTCTCTCTCCCTCCCTCCCTCCCTCTCTCTCTCTCTCTCTCTCTCTCTCTCTCTCTCTCTCAATGGTCGAAAGGAGAGGGTGGGAATAATCGTTGCGCAAAAGTGAAAGGCAGCCAATGGCCGGAACAAGTCTGGTGGTTTTCTCTTATTTTCCGAGACAAAAACATCCGCTGAAAGGTTTCCCAATTGGCTCGAGTGAGAGTTAATGAAACGGCGATTGATTACCCCGTATCGACGCAACTGCACCATTAATTTCGATGGCTGCGACTTTCAGAGTGGCCCGTAGATTCAACGCGGATCAGTCCGCGCGCAGTGAGTTCTGTTACGTACTGTAAGGTAATGAAAATGGATCGCGCGCGCCGATGGGCGCAACGCGGCACGTTTCCTGAGCGAACAAATGCGAGGACCTGGCGGATCCATCATGCGGATCTTATTAATTGAGCGGCCATCATCCGTTGTGGCCGAAGTCGAAGTGGGACGCAGGAATTGGGACGGTCGCCGGCTTTTCGCCCTGGTGATTGCTGGTGCCAAAGGACCGACGCGCGACTCACGTCCGTTTCCTCCGGGCTCATCGACACACATACATAGATCGAACTAATCCCAAAACGGGTTACTGCCACCACTTTAGCCGGAACGTGCCGCAGCTCGGAATCGGCGAGCTTATCGCTTTCTTGCGCGATTTCTTGCTCCGCGCGACGTCCATAACCGGTCCGGGGACCGTGAAAAATGTCCGGGAGTCGTAACGGTCTCGAGGCGCGCACATCGGAAAGCCATAGATATATACTTTCGTGTAAGAGAATGAGATGTAGTCACCTCCGAGAATGCGTGAAACTACCCCGCTTGCTTTGCAGCTTGCCGCAACGTCAGTTATTACCGTTGAGGAAACGGTCGAAAATCGACGAAGGATGACGAGCGATTTAGCTGTTTCGGGAAGAGGGAAGCGTGGAACGTAGCATGTGTGTGCGGCGGCACTTTTTCCCTCGGACAATTCTGCAAAATCACCGTTGCGTTAACTTGAGAATTGAGACTTGAGCTAAAATTTCGGCATACAGTCGCGCGGTTACACGAAAGTAGCAAATGTCACGTGCGCCGTGCCTTGGGCGATAAACTTGGCAAATTTTCCACTTCGCGCGAGGGTGATGGATTATAGTGAAACGCAAGTCTCAGACTTTGTCGTATTATATCATCCTGGAGCAATCGACGGATCGGCATAATGATGTTCCTATTAATCGGACGCGACGAATCTACAGAGTATTTGCTCGCTCGCGGGGAACCGAAATCCTCAGATAATCTGGATCGGACTTGGAAGTTTCGGCTGCGCATAGAAATCTTGCGAAAGCGAACGCAGCCGGAATCCGGCTTCCATCTCGTGGCTTATGCTGTGACAAATGGCATGGTTCGTAGATAATAGCTGGGGCTGCGCTGGATTCGTATCTCGGTGACGATCGATCGGTTTCAATTCGAAACCTCGCTGCGGGAAGACCCTGTCTTCTCCGACCCTTATCGGCAAATGGAATGTGTGTATACATACATATATATATATATATTTATATATATATATATATATACATACACACATATACATACATATACTGCATATAAATACGACAAAATACGTTTACTGAAGCGCCGGCGTACGTCTGTGGATTTATGGGTCTCTGTGTGTGTATATGTGTGTCTATATACACATACACATAGATGTTCGAAATGCCAGATTGGAGAGGAATGTCCGGGAAGAAACACTTAACCGATCCCGTTGTTGTACGAAAATAGCGTCCTGTGCAATACATTATAGGAATTCGAGGCTTAGAAGTGTATCAGCCAAGAATCCGAAGAACGCACAGCTCGATTAATTTTTTTCGGGGGTTTTAGGCTCAGCTTTCAGAGCCTCCCAGATATCTGATGCGGAGATAAGGAAAAGGTACAAAAGTTCGATGGAGAGCGATAACAGCGGAGTCCTGAGAATCCTGAGGAGTCCTGAGGATTTGCAAGCGTTCACGATCTGTATGTGAATGACAATCGTCGCGTTTTTAAATATACTTGTGTTAAATAATTTATAGCGAGCAGTTGTGAGTGTAGCACTTTAATAAAGAATACCCTGATTTTATTTTAGAGAGCAAATGCAGAGAGTTGGTAAGTGCAATGCAGCACAGTATTGTGGAATATTTTGAAGATTGCTTTACGTTGCAGACATTTTAATCAGCACATTGTGTGCCCGGCGTTATTACAACTAATTTTATCGGGTGTATAAGTGAAATTGACATCTTCTGTTTGAGACGCATTGAGAGATATTTGTTCGTAGCAGCAGCGACACATTTTGCTCACTCCCACATGTTAAATCGCACGCTTCACAGATTGGGATATATCTGTATATATGTGGTCGCTTTACCGTAGCTTAGACCGAAATTTGTATTGACCGTTAAGCGGGTATTACGGTAGCTTATCGTTTATCCGTATTTAACGAAATGACCGGCGTCGGGCCGGTTTAAGTCGCCGTAGGATCCGGTTGTTGTAAAGCGCTTCCGCATCTACAGTTATTAGACTGTAACATCCGACAACTTAAGTGCCTCGCACAGCATAATTCACGACTCCCCGAGGTGAAGTTTCTGCGTCTCCTTCTGATATCGCCAGCACCTACCACCGTTGCTACCTCTTGGAATTCCGCTGACGTGACATATCGTCATTTCTCCTTGGGAGGTTCACTAGCTTCACACGTGACGAGCGTAAGTGCGATCCTCTTAACTCGAAATAATCTGCCGTGCAAGAGCGTAATTCCGGTGCTAATAGAAATCTTCAACTACTTGGGCTCAGTGTTTCCGCTGAAGTTCTTTCCGGATAATCGTTCGCTCTCTTGCGTGTATCCCCTTCGTGCGTTGACGGAGAATATTCCAATATCTCGGCACTCTAAAATAATCTATTTGGGATGCTTGAAAATATAAGAAAGGAACTGTTAAGTTTCTCGAGTTTGTGAGTCTTTTACCTCCAAGTCAAGGAATGACATTGGCCGTCCTACTTTGGAGATATTGATTTCGTTTCAGCTGATTCAGCTTATCGCGCACTAGCATTAAATACTTTTTCAATTATTATTGGAATAAACCGATAATCTATTTTTCGGTATTGATGCCTCATATAATATCAATGTATATTTTCCTTATGACAATAGAAAATTTGAGTGTGCAAAATTGGTAGTAATCTTCTTTCGCTGAAATAAATTTGATATTGTGATTTTTCTCGCAAGTAGTGCTTATTAATGTAATTTTCTACACTTTGTAAAATGTAAGTGGCATCTACGTCGAGACCACTTTATCAAGCCGCCACGCTCGAGTCAGATTATCTGCCTCCCGAAGATGAGAAGTGACATCATTAATTAAATACCGAGCAGAGAGAAAGACTGTTCCTTTATTACAGAAAATTGATTCAAAGAGAGAGAGAGAGAGAGAGAGAGAGAGAGAGAGAGAGAGAAAGAGAGAGAGAGAGTTTTATAGTACATTAATAAGATTAATGTTTTCTCGAAGAAACTGATGTAACCCGCCATATGAATATTTTATTTTCACTTTCTGAGAAATTATCAATTTGATTTCGACATTGGACGTGTGCGATTAATCAACGAATATCCGGCGGGTTGAATGTGGAATAAGAATGTGTCCGTATAGTCGTGTGAAAGAGCTTGGAAAAATCTATTAAAATAAAGATTAATCTGTTAAAACGTTCGATTGAAATACGAATAAAATGAGCGAATTTCTAACGTGAGATTGAAATTGACGCGATGTGTCGTGGACGGCACAATTTCTCGCCATGATTTTAGCGATTTCATTCGATAAGTGAACAATCGCGGGCCACGCCGCGTATTTCCGCCATTGTTATAAAATATCGCTCAACTCTCGACAGAAATCGATACAAGTGTCTATCGGATAAAAGCATGTCTTCCGATGGATTCACATAAACGTAAAGCGGACATAAAATTTAATCCCCCAGTCTCTCTCGATGAAATTATAGCTCTCGCAAGGATTAGAATCCCTTCTTCTTCACTGCTTGCTATTAAAATTATGACATTAAAACTAACATTGTCGTCGTTTAACTGCAGTGTTGGCTGACTAATTTAAAAAAGGAACGAGAAAGAAGGAGCGGAGAGGCGGTTATCCTGTCCGATAATTTCATCCGGCGATTAAGTGGAAGCGCCAAGATTATGGATTAGAGAAGTGAAGCCTATCGCGCGCAGCGTGACAAAGTCAATTTCGCTAGATAATAGAAAATATTGGATCGTCCCGGGGATGGCCTCGGGGCTCCGCTCTCTGCGAAGAACGCGCGACTTATGCACCGTGTTGCCGGACACGGGCTCATGTGTAGACAGACCCACGTGTACGTAGGCGTGTGTGCAGGAAATGGTGCACGGGATTGCGAGAGACGGTCCTCGATACTCGATTACGATACAATCTCGTCTCTCTTCTAACTTCGTACAATAGCTGCGGATGCATCGGCTGCATGGGGGTGCGCGCGCGCGCTCTATCGCCGGCAGCGCCGTTTCTGTCTGTTATCGTGTTCGTAGGCGTTCACGAATCCGAGTCCGAACGTGCAGTCGCGGGAAACGCGATGATTAATAACGGAAGGCTGGGACCGGCCCGTCTATTGTGCTTCTGCGGCTCGCTGCGCTGCCCCTTCATTCTCGCGACCGAGGGATGCAATAAAACCTATTAGAGCCGCCGCCTACAGCACACTGACGCGCCGCGCACGACTCTGCGGTGACCTGCATATCGCCTCATTCACCCTCTCTGTCTCTCTTTGCCTCTTTTCTCTGTCCTTCTCTCTCTCTCTCTCTCTCTCTCTCTCTCTCTCTCTCCCTTGATCACCGTTTTTGATCCGATCATCGGTGGTGCGATCATTCGATCGCGCCTTTCTATTCTCCGGTGACGCGACGCGGAATACAATGGCGCGGGATAAAGAGAAGGACAGGAACAGAGAGAGAGAGAGAGAGAGAGAGAGAGAGAGAGAGAGAGAGAGAGAGAGAGAGAGAGAGAGAGAGAGAGAGAGAGGGAGGGAGGGAGGGAGGGAGGGAGGGAGGGAGGGAGGGAGGGAGGGAGGGAGGGAGGGAGGGAGGGAGGGAGGGAGGGAGGGACCTCTGTCGACGGATTATGAGAGAATTGGAATTTGAAATATCGAAATACAGTACAAGAGTAATGTCGACGTAATAAAGGGAATATGGAAGAATAGTTCTCATGCGCGCAGTGGCATGATGACGCGCGACTACAGGAGGGCCGCGGTACATTATTGCGGAATATTACATTGCTTGCTCACATGTGTAATAGAGAGCTGATGTTAATATTTCATCGAGACGCTACGGTATAAAGCCTCTTTGTCTCTCTCTCTCTCTCTCTCGGGTTTTATTTAAGCATGCTATTTTTAGAATACGGTGTAATTATCTAGAAACCTTGAGGTCCGCGATACTTTTTTCTTTTTATATATATATATATACACACGAAGAGAATTAGTCCGGAAGATATTACCATTCGCAGACACTGACCATCGAAATATCGACTATCGAGTCGTTATCGAATTCGCAAATTGCCACTTTCGCCACGTACGCTTAGCCGCGCGACCGAAGAGAGTGATTTATTCATTCCGGAGCTAGGGAGCTAAATCCCCGTCGGCAATTTTTCAGGGCCAGCGCATCGTCCCGGGCTCGTAAAAACGTGCAAACTACCTTCTTCGGTATCGGTCGACTCGCGAGCATCGGCACACACGGTCATCGTGTATCAACGGATCGCATGATGTTAAGTGCGTTTCGCCTGCACTCTGGCGATGGCCATCGCGAACTTCACGCGATCGCGCGGCCCGGTCTAACGAGTGTGAATCGTTTTCGTGTGTGTGCACACATGGCCTCGCGACAGTTTTTTCATAACGAACGAGTTGTGCCGACAAGTTGTTCGGATACGACCTGGTTTTTGACAAGTTGGGGCTTACTACTGAATGCGACTGATAATCAAATTCGGTATGTCGCGCATGTAATTATCCTGGTGCTTTCGTACGTTTCGTCGTCGCGGAACTTTTGACAGGGGAGCAAACACTTTTCCGGGAAACATGCTTGCCGAGTACCGGCTACCTGCGCGAACTTGCAGAAACGTGTGTAAATTCGTGTGACAGAGACACTCCAGAGAATATTGCGGCTAACATTGATCTAAATTTCGTCATGTCGTTGCTGCGGTACATTTATTTTTGGTTGCGCGTAAATCTCACGGTGAAACTGATCGACACGACCGTGCTTGCGAAATGCTATTTCGTATTCTGGTATTGCATCCGCTATCTTTCGATGAAAAACTACTTCGACGAAAAACGTCGAATCTTGCGCGAGCGGCGAAAGAGCTTACGCGCTTTACAATAAAGTTACAGATTCATATCACGCGGAATACATTACATGCATTCGCGGCACGACGCGTTTTCATGCGCCGCAAAGAGAAAATATCAATGCACTCGATGTATCGGCTGCAAGCATCGCGCGCACGTGCACGATGCCAACATTTTACACTGATTTACACGTGAATCGTGCGATAAAAATGTCGGTTATGATTTTCTTTATTTTATTTCGATTCTAATAAAATGATTACCACGCGTACACATGGCACGCATCATATTAACATATGAACTCATTTTGTAACGTTTTGCTTGAGTCGATAAAAAATGCCTAAGAGATCTGCCAGAAATTATATACATTATATCAATAATATTGTCGAAACAGTAATTAAGTAATTATTGCCAAGTCCTTGAAAATTACGAGTCAGCCTAACGTGTCACGATACTTTTGTCTAGGAAGCATTATTTTGAAGAAAAACTACGAAATACAAGTAAATCTCCCCCCTTTCCCTCCTTGTGGTGTTGAGACGCAATTAATTTCCTCAGCGATCGCAGAGAAGTCATGTTCAATTCGCGGCACATTATACATAGTCCGCACTCAGCCGCTCAACTACACCTCAGCCAATTAAAATCCGATCGCGGAATGTTTCTCTGACCGCGCGAAGAAAGTTCCTTGCGTCGCGTACACTTTTATCAAGAGGAGACGTCGTAAAGTGCAAAGTGCTCTACAGTCACGAAGAGTTACATATTATAGCCGTGAAGGGGTTAAACGAGGACGGCCTCGCCCAGTAGTAAGATCTTAACGCGTGCGGCCTTACCCTGTAATATATGTCACTCGCATGCCGCAAGTGCAAGTCACTTAATCCGCGCGCCTCCTCTGTCTGGTTATGCCGCGACAATTAAAGGGGATCTTTTAATCGCATCCGCACGTCCGCGCGCGCGCGCGCGCGTGCGGTTTTAGAACTGTTTAAAATGGAAATTCCGCCGGGTCAGGAACCGCGTGTAAAGCTGTCTCTGGTAATAGCGCTTTTACGACCTCGTAAAGTAACACCCGCGGCCACGATGAATTTCATCATAGCGCGCGCGCTCGTTCGGTCTATCTGTTGACCATCTCGATTACACTCATTATTCTCTCAAGTCAAGTTCAATTTCGGCAATGCATCGCGATAGTTCGGTCTCTTATCGCGTTGAGTCTGGATTTTTCGTACTACTTGTCCAGGATACGACAGACAAGACTCTCCTCATGCCTGAGGCCCTAATGTGAATCCTAACACGTTCGCCGGCAGCGTTAGCGTCCGTATGAGACGCGCAAACATTTTTCTTCCTACGCCCATCTTATCAAACTATCTTCATTTTACACAACTGCATGCAAAACTACAAAGTGGTTTGATAGGCAGAATTCCACGAACAAGCTCTGCTAATGAACGCGTTAATTCACGAGTGCAGCGCTCGTTGGCTTCTTTGTTTAGATGCACTCCGTTAATCAAGCTTCGACAAGAATGAAGGAGAAAAATGCTTCCGCGTCGCGACTACAGTCTGAAATGCAATACGTTTTTGTTGCATCATTGCCATTGCACTCGCTCGATGTATTACGGCAAATGTTGGCCGCGGCGCTAAGCGTAAAGTTCCGATTGCAACTCCAACTCCTTTGCGGGTATAGACTTACAAATGCGTCTGATTATGACGACGCATCACCCGACAGAGTTGCGGTTGATTGTCACACGTCACGAGTAGTACGTGGAGCTACTGGAAACGCGATATGAGCGCCCTGTAAACGTTGCACGCAGTTGACGGCGACTGCCTGGCAGTCTCTCTTCCGGAAAACACCGGTAGACATTCTGCGCGGAGCGCTTTGCGGCCTGGCGCTGTGCTTTTGCCGGCGGCTTGGCGTGAATGTGCCGTCAAGTAACGTATGCAACTACCGGCTTGTAATTAGTCCACGAAATATCTATGTCTAAGAGCGAGGGAGCGCGAACAACTCTCTTTGCAACATTGCGACACGCTGCGAGAGTGCGCCGCGTATTCGGGTGACGTATTCGCCGCTGAGATTTTCCCCTTCTGACGATCTTACGCGGCGGAAGGCAAATCGCTCGCTGTTGTCTTCGTTTGCAATAGCACATCGGTCGCATCAATGTGGACGGAGTTTCGATCTTGTCTTGGACGGGACGATTGAAAAAGTTTCGCTGTTAGACTACACGACATCGTTATACGTTCAATATAATGAGCCTCTTGCGCAAAAGTTGTTGAAGTAATCGTGCCTTTCTTCGAGATCGATTTTTAGCGAAGATGCAAGAACGTATTTTTCATTTTGCAAATTTGTGCCGGACAAATGAAACGTCTTGGCGCGGAGAACTTCTTATTACGAATCAGGTCTGAAAAAAAGTTGATATCTTTCTCTTTGCAGGCAAGCACAGACGCTCCGACCGAGATAAGACTCCAATTAATTTTCTAGTATCGTTTGCTCAAAAGAAACTCGAAACAATACGCTATCTGGCCGTTCCCAAGGGTTTCGCTTGTTTCCCTTTCTCTCTTTTTTCGTTTCCCGCGATGAGTGTACCCGGTCGGATACTCGCGTCTCGGGATTCATTCCCACAAGGACTCGAAAGGCGGGAGATGTCCCGCCGTTACGGTGGAACGTGGAAGATATTCGGGATCGATCAATCACTCCCATGTACGAATAATGCAATAATCGATCGATCAACCTCATACAAGAATATTGCAGGACAAATTCCCTCAAAGCTTGTACGAGTGGACAGGGAATCCAATAGACGTCGTTCGTTCCAGCCGATATCGACGCCTGTCACAGAGAGGAAAGAAAGTGTGAATGTGTGTGACCTCACACCGCGGAGTTGCAAGCGTTTCAGTTTGTGCCATCTGCTTTCGGTTACATTATTTGTTCCCTTGCCTCTTTATTGATCTCCGGATCGGATTTTTTTATTCCCATCTGAGCCTCTCTCCAACTTTTCTATTCTTAAGTTACATTATTCTTCACTTACAGTGTTCTTAAGTTGACTGGTTTAGCGACACGAAAATAATTTTGATTTGGCGAACGAAAGACTCGCGAGGAGAAGCACTTCGCAAGAGGATATTCTTCGGTTTGAAATAACTTTGCATAAATAAAGTTCTCCACTTTATATATCTGATGATCTTTATATATTCTGAATTTCAAGGTGTCAGAAACGTGTGCTTTTAAAAATTCTTTCGAGTTGTGTTTATTTTTTTTTTCTCGGTGAGGAAGAAATAGAGACAACAGCGATACTACCCTGCAAACAATTTGCCGATAGTGCAGCATTCTGTCCCTCTTTTTCTCTCTCACTCTTTCTCTCTCTCTCTCTCTCTCTCTCTCTCTCTCTCTCTCTTTCTCTCTGAAATAATTCCGGAATTAATTAAATCCCACGTCCCATCTTCCTTGGCTCGACCGACTGGCGGAAGGTTCGCCCCGAAGTTCGCGTCCGTACAACGTCCGCAAACTCTTTGCTTTCAATTCGCCACATTTTGTTTCCGCCCGGAAACTTGTCCCTTTAATTACGAAAACGGGAGAGAAACCGAACGTAAAGTTCCGTGCAATTTCGAAGTCGCGGGAAGCGCGGGCAAAGGTTCATCAGCTTGAGATTAATAGCCCATCTGTTTGTTTTACTTTGCCAACTCGCTCAAGTACGATAAAGTTCTTCCGTGATTAATCGTGCCCGAGTCCACGAATTTAAAACCCCCGAAGCGCCTCGTCGGCGACATTCCGGTTGTTTCAATGGTACTGAAGAGCGCGCGGTATTAACGTGGCCTTAACGAATTTTCCACGGGGGAGGCTAACGAATTCAGGGCTTGTTCAAGGGGCCCAGTCGCCCTTAAGTCTCCGAAGGGCACTTTGGAGTTTCCGGCATGCGACGAAGAGTTCGTCCTATTTGCGAAGACATCCTGATTCTCGTGCAGGTTCATTTGCGCAGAACAAACTGCGACGATACATATGTCGTCTCGCAGATATTCAGCTTGCATTTTATTTCATGTCAGATACGTACATTCAATGCTCAGCATATAATCCCAAGAGATGAATAAAAATATAAAAATGTAACGCCATATTTACCACTTGGCTTTCAAAATGGCTCTCGCGTACAGCGAAGGACGTGGGGAAGAAAAAAGGACGAGGTCAATGACGAGATTTAATACCCCAATAATTTTGCCTCGGTAAAAATTCAGTCTCGACCTTAAACGCGCAGAATATTCGCAGCATATTGCAACGTCGTACGATCGTACGATATATTTAGAGTGCCACCACCTTATATCTCAATTAGCTCTTTAAACATATATTCGCTATCTTCGATATTTTCCCATTCTCCCGTTCTCACGCCGCATACGTCGCACGTATGCAAAATAATTTACATCTTTATCATTAATGTTTGTTTAGCCGGAAAAAAAATTAACTCATCTCTGTATGTGACCTCCTTCCGTCACGTGATGAGACCGGCGTGATTCTCTTGCATTAGGAGCTTCCTGAGGAAGCTCTCGTGGCCTTTTCGCTCCGATTTTCGTGCAGCTCCGAGCGGGATTGAAGCGGCACGCCATCGCGCCGCGCTTGATACACGTGGCGAGATACGATGAAGCTCGACAAAAATCGTATGCAGGCAATCGCAGATGCATGCAGATGCATGCTCGCCTCGTCGTGTTCGAGCGTGGTAAATTTCCGACGAGGGCGACGAGGCGGACAGACCCGTAAACAAAAGATTAGCCCTTATCTAAACGTCCTTGTAGCCAACCTTCTTTCTGATTACGCGTTCCATGCCGAACCCGACGCACGCTTCCAGTCTCCTCCGTCTTATCGGATCTAATCGGGAGGGATATAGGGAAACGCACGTCCTCATCTGTCCTCGCTAATCTATCGAAGCACGTCTCCCGCCTTTCCGGCTCTGCCGGAATCCACCATCTTCCCCGCTATCAGCCGCTTCAGGCGCACGCGAGGTCATTCGACAACTTCATCAAGCCGGTGCTTCGCAGTGTGCGCACGCCGCGAGTCGTATCTCGTTTACGGCATCTGCGAGTCGTGAGCGTGCAATGTGCGATCTGGCCTGTTTTTCCAGGCAGAAAACGTCGCTGACGTTCATACCCGGCGTTCCGCAAGGATCCGCGCTCCCAGCACGGAAACGCACGGTGCGCGATAATGACAGCGCGACGAGTGCTTGCTCGTTCGCGAGGGAACAATGATTCGCGGGTTTTACGTGTTGCCGTCTTTAAGCGGCTCGAACGGGAAATTGGCGTCTTAATGGAAAGAGTTCGCGCAGTAGCGCCGTTCAATTATCGTTTAGCGTAGCTACTCAGCGAAAAAGCCCTCTGCGTGTACGGTGCTTGTGTAACGACCGACGCTGGCCTCGTCATAAGCCGGTAATATCCGTTGCGAAATTGTGCTTTACCTGACTGGCTGGCGTGAATAGCGCATTCTTTGTAAGCGACGTGAAAGCAACATCAATCCGTTACAATCGTTGTCTATTAACACGTCAGTGTACTCGGCGCGTCTCTCTTGTCCACGGAAGGCTCGAACGAGCGAAACGTTGAGCTTCGCGAATTTCCCCATTACACCGGTCTCTTCTTTTCAGGTTGATCGAGAACCTTCTCGCGATAATCGGGCAGCATCGTCATTTTATCACCGATCCAATACACGTTCATCTGTCACCGCGCACTAACTCGACTAGAAATTTTGATCAGGTTCACCTAACATTGATAAGGACCTAATAGGGTGAATAAAAGGTAATCCTAAGTAAGTCAGTCCTTATAATGCCCTAACGACAAGTGAGTAAGGAAGACCTTTATAAGGTTATAATGATTGGGTCCACATTAGGACCTGAATGTACCAACCTAGTATATGATATAATATGGTTCAGTTAATCAGGTCCTTGTCGGGATCTTATTCGTTGTACCTAATATGATCTGCATTATCAAGTTTTAACAAAACAATTTTTGGGTGTCATTTATAAATACAAAGATGTTTGCATTGAAGAAACACTTGAATATATTTGTAAAATGCTATAGAAACTATCTTTTTTTTAGCAGTCAATAAATAGTTGTAAAATTAACGTGACACGCAACTTTTCTCTTTAACACTACTTTATGTCTTGTCACGTTGTGATACTTTATGATCTTATGATATTCATTTTATGTTTCTTTTCCGAAACATTTTACAAGTATGCTCAAGCGATCTAAAATATTATTTCATGCAAATATCTTTTTATTTGGGAATGACATGAAAGAATTCTCAGTCATTTTTTATTTCTAATGTCATCATTCAATATAGCCGTGGCGAGTAATCAGGAGCCATAATTTGAAAAAAAAAAATGTAATAAGGATTCCATGAGGTAACTCAATAAGGACCTGACTATGAATCCTTACTAAAGTCCTATTACACATAACTTATTATTACATAACTTATTACACATAACTTATTAGGACCCGATAGTATTACTTTATTGGGACGTGATGTCCAAATGAGGTTAACCTGATCAGGACCATGGAATAAATTTCTAGTCGGAAACGCCGTCGTCGCATCGCAATGCTTTCACGCATTTTGACCATCTAACACGGTACAGAGTGCTGGGAACAAGTTCGAGATGAGCAATCTCAGGTGTCTGGCCGCGGTGTAATTAATGGGGATAAATTGCGTGCCCTGTGTGTATATATACCCGACGTGCCTCGAGAAATTCGCGTTATCCGCGCTTCACCGCGGGATAATAACGCGAGCGCTGCGATCGCGATAAACGATGATCGTAAGGGAGCTGATAATTGCGCAGCTTAGTCTACACTTGCCGGGGCGAGTGTTGAAGTAGTCGCGTAATTTTAAGCAACACCTAGAACGCGTCGGAACCCACACGTGACGTTGGCCTGAATTTGGTACATTTAGGGCGCGAAATGGCAGCTTACATGAGCAAGTACAAATTCAATTAGCTCGCAAGAAGCGATGAAAGCGTGTAAAGCTTAATTACGTTAAAGCCATCTTCGCCGTGCGCCGCTTTCGTACGTGTTGGCGTCTCGGTGAAAGATTCGCGTGCTTCAAAATCGAGTTTCTCCGCGGAATTTCGCACGACGCAATCAGCGGCGGCTCGCTCCTGATCGCGAGAGAAGTACGATTTATCGTTAGCTGCTCGAAAGACGGATGCGCAGGGCCGCTCTTGTTTCGATCAATTTGGCCGTGCCCTTATTTTGACTCATTAACTCACAAATGACGTCTACTGGGAAATTCAGCCGAGAACGTTCATCGGCTTCTTGCAGCACACGTGGAAGTTCATAGGGAACGGTAATTTGTGTAATTTGGCACATAAGTTAACGCAGACAGCGATTTCGGTCAAAGTAACAGTGATCATGACGAAGCGAATTTTACCACACGGCAATTCGATATACGGGCATTATGCGTACCGCGAAAGGAGAGAGACAAACAGATTCAAAACTCATTACTTCCGTTTATCACGTATTTACGCAATTTTGTCAATATCAACGGTCTCTGTACATTTTGCTCGTAATTCCAACACACGATTCCATTCAAGGTACAAATTAAAAGTTCACGCTGGTCTCTAATGGACAAAAAGAGTACGTGAAATAATAAATCGCGTACTCGGTGATGTATCATCCGAGTAGCATTAGCCGTCCGATTTTATGCGCAAGAGCTCGAGAGATTAATGAAACTCGTAAAATCATTAACAGTAAGATTTATTATTCACGACGCATCTGTATATGTACGCGGATATAAATCATTCATGTTCTACGGGCAAACTGCGAGTTATATCGCGGAAACCTACGATTATGATAAAACCGTACGACATGTAACATTGTTTCGCGCGACATCCGTGTAACTTTTTTTCTGTAATATTCAGACGATTCATCAGTCAAGATTGTTCAAGGTTGTGCTTATCGAGAGATAAGAGTCTCTGCCACGGTGGTTGAGTGGTTCTGATGGAACCGTCCGTGGTAAAAGCGCGAACATGATGTCAATGCGTGGAAACCACACAAAACCATGTGGATCCCCGCGGCGCGGCGGGGTCAGAGCGAGAGATTAAGGTGATCCCACCTAACTGATGACGGTCGTTCCAAAGGTTTCAACAGATTAATTGGAAGATCGATCGGTTCTCGTGCTTCTTGCCATAAAAAACGCCCGCGTTGACGGGCGCGCGGTATAACGTTACTTCTTAAAGAGCATTAGAGCGTTGCTGCGGACTTGTATAATTTATTTCTTTCTATGGTTTCTCCCGATTCTCTCTCTCTCTCTCTCTCTCTCTCTCTCTCTCTCTTTATCTCACGTGTGTAACATGTGCGATAATCTTACGATATATTTCAACGATAATTCACGTATACGTGAACTTGTTACGTTTCCTCTCTTTTTTATCACACTGGAAGCGGCTAAGTGTCATCCGTGTGATAATTGTCCGTCGCGGAATCGAAGCAAACGCGATGAAAGCAATTTAGTAAGCAGAGAGAGAGAGAGAGAGAGAGAGAGAGAAAGAGAGAGAGAGCGCATTGTGGGCTAATAACAGTGCTGCGCTATTGTGGCAACGGTGTAGGTGTCAGGACGTGATTTATGGATAATAATGCCACGTTACTTGGCAGTTTGGTCGAAAAAAGACGATTGATAAAATACGCCAACATAAAGTCTGTTAGTCTTTGTCGTCGAGGGCTCGGTCGATTTGTTTCGGACGTCTGACTATTTTTCTCTCCCGCTACTTCCGTTGAAAGCCATTGATAACGGAAAAGACAGGCATGTATTGATGAAGATGTGTTAATTTACCTTGTTTACATATCAATTAAAATGTTTTAATTAGTCCTTTGCGCAAAAGAAAGAGAAACTCGTAAACGGAAAAGTTTAGATTGTCTAAAAGTGTAGACTGATGTGAGCGATAAATATATCACTACTTCTGATACATCAACTTTGAATATATTACAAATTAATTATGTACAACCTCTCTCTCTCTCTCTCTTTCTCTCTCTCTGTCTCTCTCTATTTTATGCAGTAATAAAAGCAGGAGTATCTCATGAATTGTTTCGTGTCGTAAACTGATTTCGAAAAAGATAAATGAGGTCATGATGGTATCAATGTCGCCGCCAGCGCGAGGTGGAATGATAAAAGAGCACAGCGCATATTTTCATTTTTACGACGATTCGATTTAAACGTTAGTCATCAAATATTTATGACGTTTGTGTGTTGCTCATCTCTCTCGTCGCGCAATTGTTTTTCCATGTGGGCTGGCGTTCTTCAAGTACATCGCGCTTCAACGAAACCTCGTTCTTCGTCCTATATACCTGAGCTTCGCTTAAATTATTCAGGAAGCAAAACGAGGGCTAATCCGAGGGTGAGAGGATGGAGGGGCACGCCAGAATGCGTTTAAGGCGACGGAAAAAGGACGTAGTCGTTTACCTTGGAATCAGCTTAGTACATTCACGTCCTGACACCTTCGCGCGCTTTCGTGCTCCGTCTCGTCATCCTCTTTCCGCATATTTTGCATGCACTCACCCTTCGAAGCCAACGTAACGTCGCGTCGTTCTCTCTCTCTCTCTCTCTCTCTCTCTCTCTCTCTCTCTCTCTCTCTCTTTCTCTCGCGTACGGTAAGATGGCGATTGCTGAAACTTCCGGTGTAACGTTTCATATCAACGTTTCATGTGAACAGAGCGGTAACTATCGGAGGAAGCCGCGCGACTGCCATGATTAGCTCATCCGGTTTGTTCGGACTGCCCGATCCGCACGTACATACATTGTTCCCGATATGTAATTCAAAATTTCAACGGCGAAACGTGCGCGAAGATGAATCATGAAACACCCATTAATCCTGACCGATATTGCGCACCCGGCGAAAGTAATGGAAACAAATAATGGCCTGGCGTGCATAAATTTTTAAGGGATTAGCGCGAACATTTTCGATCACCGTTCTTCGATTTAGAACACTCACCGTAATATGGTAACAGGCGAATTTTGTTAGCGATACGATGTAATTTCTAACGGCGATACATCAATTATAGCTCTGACTTTTACATGTTACCGAAATGTTAAGAGGAATAATTCCAACGATTCTTCAATAGGGATATTGTGTTTTGCTTTGTTGCAAAACGAACGTTAGATTAAAGAAAAATTACAATTAGATAAAGTAAGCGTGGAAATACGTTGTCCGTTGTAGAGAATAAAAAGAGGAGTGTGAGAAAGCGAAATAACGAGTATGTTATCAAATATCACAACTATTTTCTAATTTAGATTGCGCAAACTACATATCGATATATCGCGCGCTGTAGAAAACAAACGGTTATGAGAAAGCAATATTGTTAGATATGCTCGCTGATTCTTCGGAATGTCGAGATGAAAGTGTTACAAACGAAAATACGATAACGTAGTTGCAACAACTGCGATACAAACTGAAAGTTGGGATCAGTAACGACAGTGCAGAGAACGAAAAACGCATAAACATACAGGGGATGGGAAGTAATGAAACCAGCTAACGGCAATATCCAGGTTGTTAGCCATTGATGGAGAGATTGAGGGATTTTCTAATTAAATCGCGCGGAGCTTGGAAATCAGCTTTATCTCTTTGCCGTGTGCGAGAATTGTAAAATTCCCTCGATAAAGGTGTGCATGTTGGTTCGACATTGTAACACGTGACATGAATGGTGCTTTGTTAATTTATCGCGTTCGCTATAATGATAACGTATTAATTATCGAGACCCTACTTTTGAAACGTACGTGGTATAATGATGGAATATTTGAAATATGTCACAGTTTAGTAGCTTTTGGAAATGAGAACGGTTGAAGTTGATTATTTGCAATCTGGTGCTGAGAGTATTTGTGAGGATTGAAGCATGAGTCAGATAGAACGTGGGAAACACATATATATTTTGTCTGATTTATCTATCTATCTTTGCTCGGCACTTACAATTTTCCAGACAAGCGTGATGCGTGTGGAGTTAAGAGAGAAAGAAAGAAAGAGAGAGAGAGAGAGAGAGAGAGAAAGAGAGAGAGAGAATGTATCTGTTGTATTGATGTCGAGAAAGAAAATGTCGAGAGATATTAAACACGTGGAAGTGGAGGAGAACGAGGAAGAGGATGTTAACACAACGATCGACGTGAAATCTCCATCCAGCAGCATTGATTCTCGAAAAATAGCGTCCGACTCAATCGGCACGATCAAATACAGGCGGATAATACAGTGTATCTCGTCGATAAGACGAAGCGTTTCCGTTCCTTCCGGCTCGTCCCAAAGTATCGGCTCGCTCGTGCCGACGAATTTCCATTTAAAAAAGCTCAATCAGCGATGTTGACGGATCCGGGCGTCTATTGAAATCCACCGGTGAAGCGGTACGCTTCATACGGCACGTCGGCCTTGCCGTATCGGTAGTGCCGATTTGCATATGCCGCTCTCCCGCCCCGCTTTTGCATTCATTCCTTTGGCTCGCGCAATCTTATGTGCTTTTCTCGCTTTTCCACCATCGACCATCCTGCATTGCTTCCCGGCGTAAGGCCGGCGCGCATCGACAATGCGGGAATAATATCCGGCGCCTCGTTCCATGCGCACGCCCGCGCACATACAGATCCATTTCCCATCGCGGATGAACCACTGTAGCGCGCGCGCGCGCGCGCATAAAACCTGCTGGCAGCTTTATTGTTCCGCGCACTTTCACGCTCTTGTAAATATACGCTTTTATCGGGCAATCTTTGTTATCTCGAATAATGCCACCTCGTACATGCCGGCGCTACATCATTTAGAGCCTCGATCGTCGCGGTTATCAGCTTTTTCACCTTTCTTCTCGCGGCCATAAAAGTACCAGCTGCAACCTAAAGCCGCGGGAAATACTCACCGCAACGTTCCACAATGCCGAATCTGATTTCTTTGGAGTTTTTTTTTTTAACACTCATCCTACAAAAGCTCCCTACAATGTGATTTTTACATTCTCTTGCGTGATTCTGACTGTTGCTTTATTTTTTTATTTTTTTTACACTACACACTTTTTCACTCTGAAGAAATGACGTTCAAAGAGATGATGGCACATTCTATTTTTAGCACAGGGGAGCCATTGAACCCCGATTTCATCATATCTCGTTTCTCGTGATTGATCGAATATCGGTCTAGTACGACGAATTTGGCGACCATTACATTCTGTGTGTATACTCGTCTTGGAGATTACAGATATTGATACGAGAGTTAATGGCTCCGATATAGGAAAAATAACCAAACCCGTGTACGTTGCTGTTAGCAGCACTGGCTTCCTTTTTAATAGACTCGAGTACGTAGAAACCCGAAACAGAATCTCTAAATTTATTGGGATGACAGTTATCTTCTTTAAACCAAACACACACACACAAATCCGTACACGCTCAAAGTCGATGTTCACTGCAACATTTGTTAAGGAGCCAAGGCCGATGTGTGTCGTTACATGTGAATACCGTCGGACAACTCGAGCGATCACGCACAGAACGTTGGTCATTCCGACTCGTCCGAGACACGCGATTTCGAACGGCCTGTTAAATATTTAAATAGCTGCCCTAGCGCGGAAACGAGCCGCTTATTTTAGCCCGGAGGATTGTTTTAGTCGGACGAATTCATAAGATTTCCGATCTAGTTGCGAGTTCGCGTGACTACCCAGCCCGGTCTTGTCCTTTGGCACGAGGAAGGAAAGAAGAAGAGGGAAGAGAGAGAGAGAGAGAGAGAGAGAGAGAGAGAGAGAGAGAGAGAGAGAGAGAGAGAGAGAGAGAGAGAGAGAGAGAGAGAGAGAGCTGGAGGAGGAGGAAGATGTCGCGCGTTCCGTGAATACTTCATTGATTACAGTTTTAGGAGTAAGTAGGGGAATCACGTTCGTTAAACCGTCTGAGTAATGAACTTCTTAGTATGACGGAAAATAAACTGTGCGGTATTATAACTGGTATAATAGCCATTTGTCTGAAGGCAGGGCGCCGTAAGCGAAACACGCATACGACGGTAAAACGCGGTCGCGCGACATTGAAACTGCGCTAGTTTCATGAATGAGATGAGAGAAGTGTTTCTCTGGAATTATCGCGGACGTTTCCTTTGCTTTCTCTGTGTCGTACGCTGAATATTTCGGACAAAATAACAGACAAATCAAAGAACTTTCAGGTCAAAATTGAGACAAAAGACTTACTACACGTAAAATCATGAAAAACGTTGCTTCGCTGAAACAGACGAGAAAATTTCGGAAATATGTAACGTGTTTATAAAATAATTCACCGTATCAATATGCAGATTGTTTCTTAATAAAAAAGCACAAGAGTACCAAATCGCACATACGTATGAGCTTAGTTTCCGATATAACACACGATACGGCTGTACGATACACGTCGGCGAAACAGAAAGCTCGAAAATATTTTTGCTTTTCGGTGGAGAAATTGGAATACAGCATGCGCGGCGCTTGCTTTGAAAATTCTAACGTAAATGTCGGCTGGGAACATATGGCGTTCGTGGTTGGTTTACGAATGGTCGAATCACAACCCGCGAGAAGCGTAAGGTATCGCGCAGGTTTCCCAGGTGGTGGAAGAAAATACGCGAATATCAAATACCTCCCTTGTATTAGAGTATTTTCGAGTCTCGTCTTCGCTGGGAAAAACAAACAGTAATATTTGTTACATCGACAGTCCGCGTTAATATTACACGTCACGTGTAGTAATTGGAAATCATATTGAATGACGATCGCGCGCTCTCCGATCCGAGTTTCTCTCTCAGCATTCGGTGTACGTAGCCGAGACGTTATATTACCGTTCCCGACACAAATAACCTTTGTGTCTTTCTTCTCACATACAACAACGATCCCCGGGTAGCAATTATGCGAGTATACGAAAGCTACTTCGAAATGTTCCTACTTGGGCGATCCCAGGAGATCACGACGCGGATCGCGATACGAATAATACTACGGCCGAATATTTATTGGGTCGACAGGATCCTGCGCTATCTCGGCGAAATATTATCACGCTCGTTCAACCATTGTCTTGTCTCGAGAAACCATTATCTTCGATGTTTTTCCCGGCGAAGCTTATCAGCATATCTCCATCTCTGCGCGATCGCAAATCTCCATCTCGAAGAGAGCTTTCCCGTTTTCATATCTATTTTGTCATCGGTTCCCAACGGAAGTTCACAGCGCCCTCTTTCAATACTCTTACGTTCAACAGTTCTTCTTTCTTTTTCCCCGCCAAGTTCATTCATTCCCCGTTGCGCAATCCCGTTCCACTAATCTTTACTTTTTCATTCGGACCACCGAAATCTTGCGATATTAATTGACGTTTCTCTTGTGACTGCTAAAGCACAGCGCATTGGAAAAAAGATAAGAATATTTTTTTATATTTATATTTTACAAGAACAATCGTGAATTGTTTCGATTCAAGCTTGATAACTTTTCAAGTACCGCAACTAACTTGATTGTGCGAATTTTATCCATCGTATTTTTTCCATCCATGTTGTATTCTCACCCTCGTATTTTTATTCCCAGAGATTTTACAACTTTGCAACTCTTAAAATTTTTCCATTCTCTGAGTTATATTTTTGTGCGAACTATATCAGCGTATTTCATTCTTTAGTATCTATGTGCTATTTACGTACATATCGCACAATAGAACGAGTGAAATATTATTGGGAAAATCGTGCGGGGTGAAGGGTCAGAAATGGACAAGAGCCCGGGCAAAGGTACGATATCCACGTCCCTATCGATCTCGTGCGATTCAACAAAAACGCTACATTCGTGCGCTAGGAAGCGTTAAGAAAAACTGGCACGTAGCTCGCAAAAAAGCTAGCTCTTTTTATATGACGAAACTAGTTAATACCACGTTAGGGGCACATTGTGCGTAGTTTTGGAACACGCTCCGGCACTCTCGTGTCCTCCACTTCAGCCCTAACTTTTTTTTTCACAGAAGACCACGCGCGTGGTCTTGTAGATTGAAGATGAACGTGCCGGGTATGTCGAGAACAAGAGAAATCCCGAAATAGGGAAGAGAAAATAATTGGATCTGTACCGGGAGGAAATATTATGCCGCGATGAAAAGTATTTTGTGAGAAAGGGGAAAGGGGATCGAGATTATTTAACATAATTTCGGGGGCCGAGAGGTTTACTCGCGTTTTATTTATTTAGAAAAATTTAATATCGTTGAATTTCCATACTTATCACGTATTACTCAAGTGGGAATGTTATTAGTTTTTCTCACGCGGAAAAATGAAGCTAAAATTCTCCTTTGGCGCGACGCCCTACTTAAATTAAATTCTTTCAAGTTTGCGTTGGCGCAGATTTTTTTATTGGAACGTTGGCTCAAGCTTGGCGGCAACGTGTGATGAATAAGCAAAGAGCATGGACCGCTGGTCGTTATGAAATTAATCAACTTGTGATATCGCGTATCATATTGGGTGGTGTTACGTAATGTATCCCGCGGCGAGCATTCGTCGATCGACTTTTACCATTTTTGATCAAAGAACTCATTTTCCGAGCGAATTTTCGAGATTCGAGGGTCGTTTAAATGAGCAAAACGCTGCAGAGGTAACGACGTGACGAGTGTCCTAAAGGAGAAAATTGTTACAATATACCGTCTTTCTGTTTAAATATACTTATTACAAGTCGAAACTTACGATTGTGCTTGAGGTATCTCGTGTGGGGGGCAATAGTAGTAGCGATTACATATATAATAAATATTTTGTGAAGTTGAAAGTTAACGCGATCTATGTTTGGCCTACACGCACAGGCAGTTGACAAAAGTGTCTCGCAATTAAACGTTAAATCTTTTCTGCGTTTCAGATATTTCGAAAAAGATGCGCGTCTGAGAGAAGGACGCGAGCACTTTGCGATCATCATGAGGATACTTTGGTTCCTGGTGGGCATTTTACTGGAGATACACTTGTACTTCACAGGTAAAATCGAGTCGTTACTTTCTATACAACGGGGACTATACTTTCTACATCGTAAAAATCGTAAAAATCGTAAAAATAAGGCCATCTTCATAGGATGTAGAAAATGCCGTTATCTCAGCCATTTACTTTACCTTGGCGAATCGCATTTTGCACAGTTGCGCACAATGACCGATGCACACTGTGCTCTTTCGCCGCGCGCCTCGTCTCGGTTCATTCGGACTTTACATTCGAGTGCACTGAAACTCGTCGCGCCGCAAGATGCCGCGAGATCCGTCCTCAAGCTTGCGCAGCCGTGCAGCTCGCGGAATTGTGGCAGCCTCATTCGTATTTCCCGTGCATTCTCCTTTCATAAATCACATGTTTAAATAGCGACTCTCTCAGCCTAAATAATTTTGTCCCTAATCTCCTTCCGCCGTGCCACTCGTCCCGGCATTCGTTCCACGGCGGCATACCATTTTCAACGGTAATGACGCATCCCCCGGAAGAAACGCGCGGACGCTTTCGGCGCCGTGTGCCGCACACGCCACACGTTCTTCCGTACTTGCGTTCAGACGAGTCATTTTCGTGCCGGCGCAGAAAACACTTAATTCCGCGCGTCAGCCGGCGACTGACAAGTAATTTCCGGTTATCGTGTTGTTGAAAACCGCGGGCGAACTTTCGCCTCGTTAGCGTCGTACTTTTCGACGGCAGCGGCGCGTTGCGATCGACGTGTCGATCGCCCGGCTCCGCACCGCTTTTCTTGCGCACCGGTAATTTTCTTCTCACAAGACACCGCGTCGTGTCTGACCGGCCTCTTCGCGAATATTCCTACCCGCGGGAAACAAATTCGTCGCGCAAAGCGACGTACGATGCGGCGATGAAAATTTAGGTCGTCGCCGTAACACCTACGAAGCTTTAGATCTAATTGAAAGTTTAATTAAATGCACACCGGCCCCTATTACCGGGTCGTTTTACGATTCCCGATTCAGCAAACTTTCTGAAATTGTGCCAGATTAATCTTCTACTACGTACGAGTACTAATCACTGGTAAATTCAATTTAGAAAATTACACCGGCTCCCGAGCGGTTTTGCCTCGTCTGTGTTGAAGGAGGAAACGCACGTTTCAAAAAAAAAAAAAAAAAAAACAGGAAAATAAAAACGAGATAACGTACAGGTGGTACATCGTTCTCGAGGAGATATCGTGGCGGTTGTTGGAGTTCCATTCGGAAGTTGATATAATTGTAACAAAATATTTTCGTTGTCACGTGCGCATGTAATCGTAGATATTTCGTATGCAAAGCGATATCTCATTAAATAGTAAAATCCCCGGTCCCCGGTTAATGTTGAATTAAAATTGTGTCCCGTTTTGTAGTCGGTTGAATACACCAGCGCGGTAATTGAATACTTCTTGGCGTGGCGAGGTTCGCATTTTAATTATTTTGCCTGCGCTTTTCGTTGCATTATTAATTGATATTTACATTTACGCAAATGACATTATTAAGAAAACACGATATTCTTCCGCAAGGATATTACAATTTAATTGCGACACGTTATTTCTTCGATTTGATGTTTCGACAAAATCGACGAGACACACATATATATATATTGCGTTACGTGACACGAGGATCTCCGTAATTTTTGCGAAGCAGTGATACACCTGCGCTAATAATCCCTCATAGCGCTTATTCTCTCTAGTTCATTTTTTCTCTCCTTTTTTTTTCTATTATTAATTCCGGCCACGGAGAATTCGTGTGTTTTTCCCGCGGGAATTTCTGGCGAATAATCACTTTGGAATACCGTGTGTTGACGGTGGCAACGACATTAATTTACATCGACGAGGAAATTCAAGTGGGACGCGTGGTACGCTGACCGACATCGACTGTCCCCTTGTGTTACCAACTCTAAATGCGAAACACGCACATGCACGAGGATTCCGTGTTGCGTTCGAGCCTTTTTAATTTGTATTCTATACAAGCGCACATCGCCCAGGGGAGCCCTATCATTTGCCGCGCATTATATTATCGATTTATGCGCTTCTTGCGAATATGATAATCCGAAGCGATTAAGCGGAACGTTTAAGCGAATAACAACCTCGCATGTGAATGCGCAGTTACATTCTCTTTCTCCCTTCATATCGTAAATGAACAGTTATTTTCCAAGCTCACGAAAGTCCGGAGTGAAGCCTGGCTGGAAAGTCCAATTCGGGTCCAACTCTGTTATCGAAAAAGAGCTCTCTGACATGCCGCCGGCCGTGAGCGTGTGTGAGCGTGCTCACATTGCACCGCGTTTTATAAACGGGCTTTCCCGCGCATCCTCGCTACCAGGCGTCAAGTTTCGCAGTTGGGCTCTCGACTCGACGAATAGAAACGACAACTTTCCGGGAATTCACCGGGGTTTGGGCTGGGGATCACGCCACGCGCTCAAGGGGAAGAGATTTTTGCTCTCGAATGAGTCCGAGATGCGCAGGGATGATCGGACTTCTCGGGGGGGGGGGGTAGGTGAATGGGGTATATGCCGGGCACGACTAGGGAAAGTCTCCCCGGCTGAATATCCGCGGGAATTTGCTAGGGTTTGGCGCACCTTGGACGCCCGGCCGAACCGTCGTAATTGCCGCGACTAAGTTATTCACTTAAGCCACTCTCCGGTTATGCCGACGCTCGGGTTATGCGTTATCGTCGCGATGGCGGCTGCATTAATCTCACAGAGCGAGAGGGTGCTTCGCGTCATCTCTCGCAGTCCTCTCGCATCGCGCCCTTCGTCAGCCGGACGACCACCCTGGAAATCGCCCTTAATCCTTGATCATAGCCAGGTCTGGGACCAACAGCTTTCGGTGGGACAGCTATTGCGAGAGAGCGGTGTAAAACTTACGAGGGCACGGGGAAATAACGTCGCGCGCGCGCGCGCGGCTCTCTCGACTTTACCCCAAAATCCGTTCTCTCTGCGCGTCTTTCCGAGAATTTGCAATAAAGAATTATGTATTTATACAGGCCTCTCTAAAGCGGCTGCTATATATATATTGGGTGAGTGCAAAAGTTCGTGCGGAGTTTCAATAGATGGAGTTATAAGCGTCGTAAAGTGTTGTCATTAATACTTCCATCTACATATTATATAACGTTGGAAAGGTGACGTCTTCAGCTGTTATTAAAAAAAAAATCATTTGTTTAAAAATCAGTATCGATAAGGTGCATTTACGGCATGTTATGCTTTACGAGTTTCGGAAGGGAATAAACGTTGCCGCAGCCGTAAAAAACATTCAGGATGTTTATCAGGATGAAGCACCAGCTAAACGAACTGTGGAAAAATGGTTTGCTAAATTTCGGCGCGGAGAATTTAACCTTGAAGACGAGCCACGCTCTGGTCGACCTTCTGACATTGATGACGATGTTTTGCGTACTTTAGTGCTCAATAATCCGCGAATTTCAACAGAAGAAGTTGCTACAGCACTAAACGTTGACCGATCAACCGCTTTTCGGCGTTTAAAAAAGATGGGATTCGATTTGAAGCTCGATATATGGGTGCCCCATTTGCTGACCGAGAAGAACAAAATCAAGCTAATTTCTGCAGCCGTTTCTTTACTCGGGCGGCTCAATAACGAGTCGTTTTTGGATCGACTAGTGACGGGCGATGAGAAATGGGTCCTCTACAACAATGTTCAGCGCAAACGGACATGGAAACAATCAGGTGAGCATGGTGACGCAATGCCAAAGGCCAGTTTGCACCCGATGAAGGTGATGCTCTCTGTTTGGTGGGATTGCAAGGGCATAATCTATTTCGAGCTTCTCCCCGCTGGCGAAACGATTGATTCGGACAAGTACTGTCGCCAATTAACCAATCTGAATCGAGAAATAAAAGAGAAACGTCCGATTTTGTCAAATCGCAAGGGAGTCGTCTTTCATCACGACAACGCCAGACCACACGTTTCGAAAAAGACGCTGCGCAAACTGAAGAGCCTGAAATGCGATGTCTTAACGCATCCACCGTATTCTCCTGATATCGCACCATCTGACTATCACTTGTTCCGGTCATTGCAAAATTATTTAAATGGAAAAAACTTTGACTCTTTGGAGGCCTTAAAAAACGGCGTCTCTTCGTTCTTCGAATCTAAACCGCGCAGTTTTTATGATCGAGGCATCCGTATGCTGCCAGAACGTTGGGAAAAGATTATAGAAAACGATGGAGAATATATCATTGATTGAATAAAGATTTTTGTTTGCCTAATCACTGTGTGACTTTTACTCACAAACTCCGCACGAACTTTTGCACTCACCCAATACATATATATGTAGTTTTAGATAACATGTTATTTTTATAACATACGTATTTTTTTTAATTATCAACTTTAGTCTTTAGACAGATTTTTCATTTGGCACCAACAATCAACAAAGGAGGTCGTTACCATGAATTTATTAACGCGACGGAAATACGCGACGTATAATTTGTACGTCGTAGACAGATTTTGCATTAAATCGAGTAAAATGGTTCCCACTCAGACACACATATATACACAGAAAACGTTGTTGTAATTTATGTCCACAGTGAGCCAGGCTAAGCATCAGCAGAATTCAAGTGCCAATAATGTAATCGTCCCATTGAATGTCCCGGAGGGTAAAAATGAAGATGTTCTTGAAGGACCAATTGGAGAGGTGCTTGCTCAAAGTGGTAGCGTGGCAATTCTGCCGTGCAAAATTACCGATCCTGGAGCTGGAACCGTAAGTGTCATGCAATTTATGCAACTATATGTATTTTATACCTTATATAAGAGCAACATCCATGTTTACGTATCAATCTTTTTTTCCGATTAGAAATGTCGTGTCTTTTCTTTTTCGTCAACGAAAAGTGATATAGTCAGCTTTGCCAACACTGTCGCTCAAAAGTCAAATAAAAATTGCGTTGTACTTTACTGACAATATGCGAATTGTACGAAAATACGGGTAAAATATTACTTGCAAACGCACCTGTCAATAATGCATGCTTTGCTTGTAATGTAACAAAAGTAATTAAAATTCTTATTTGTCGTATGAATAAAAGAACAGCGATGTAGAGAACGGTTATTATTCCGCAGTTCTGCGGATGGTTTGCGCGATCAATTAAATTGTACAAGCGAATAATTTTCGACCAGGAAATTATTTCTTTGAACGTATATTGAAATATTAATAGTCAACATTTCCTACTCTTGATTACTCTCGTGCCATTTCTCTGCCTATTCCGACGCTGCTCAGCTTCTTCTATTCACGTCGCAGATTTTCCAGATTTTCATTTCCGTTATACAGACAGGTTTGAACGATTTTCATTTAATTTCCGTTTCCTATCGCGCGCACGCGCGCATGTCTAGCGCGAGCGATTCGTAAAGAAAGGGGGAGAGTATGTACTGTTTCTAATATAAGTCGTTTTTGTGCCATGGCGATCGAACGACTATTCAAATGGAAATCTCGCTACGTGAATGACAAGCGTAGATAAGATTTAAAATATCGAAGAAATTCTTTGAAAGAAATATTTTGTGGCGCTCTTTGTTCGCTCGTGTATGAGAGAAACGTGTTTCAGCAACATCTCGAAAATTAAAATTTAAATTCGCCTTCTGGCGTATGAATTATTTCGACGCAACACGCGCCGTTAATATTCGCCGCTTTCTATTTTCGGTCACAGTTTGTCTTTGTCACCTGTGCTTCTTAAAAAATGAACCACATAACATGATAAGAGATACAACGATGTGCGTGACTAATTTCTTTACCATTGTATAATGATGACGTTGACATATTTCTTTATACGCTCGCGCGGTTTCATTTGACGAAAAATCATGTAATTCTCGTTTCTCGAAAATAAAGAATTATTATATTTTCCCCAGTAAAATACGACATCGCGATTTTGTCTTCCCTAATGCAGGAAAGATCGCTGCTATACCGTGTCAGATTTACGTCGCAATTTTTTATTACACATATTACTGCGGTAGAATAATAAATAAATTAAAGGCAATAAACAAATCAAGGGAAATACACAAAGTGAACCGATCGGAATGGGACTTGAGATTAACCGGATAAAAATATCGGCGTGGAAACGAGAAAACAATGTGGGAATGTAGCCGCGGAGGGAATGTGAAACACAGACGACACAAAAATGGAAATGCACGATCACATCCGCTCATTTCACGTCTAAGCTCGGCGCGTGCAGATTTTATAATTGTTTACGAACGTCGAACTCCCCGATTCATCGAGTTTACTATTGGAAACACAAACAGGTATACCATCCCTTACGGAAATACAGGGTGGCGCGGCGAAACTGCGCAAACACATGCGTGCCGAATATTCGCATATGGTATGCGGTATTGAGTGCAGAAGCGAACGCGTAGCGATGCGCCGCGAAGCACAGTGGAAATAAAAATGGTGGGTCGATGCGGTATTCTTTTTTTGCATGGAAGTTGCAGATTGTTTGCTTCGTTCCTCTTTTTTACGCTCCTCGCTGCGTGCCTTAATGCTATAGTCGTCGGCCCGGCAAATTGCCCTAGTTTACGGTCCACGGTGATGCCGCAGTGGCGTTCGCTCTTTGTCTTATTTAGTGACGTTGCCGAGACGAAAAAGAAAAACATTGACAATTGTATAAACAATGAGATGCGTTCGCGTCCGCGCATTGTTTCGAAAGAGAGAGAGAGAGAGAGAGAAAGAGAGAGAGACTCGTGTATTTCGCCGCATCAAATTTTACATTTCAGCGTCGGAGAGGATCGATGTGAAAGTCGGATCAGATGACATTTTTCGCGGTCGGTGCATCCTCTCTTGCGTTTTCCCGATTCTTCGAAATTACAAAGTCCTTCGTTCGTCTCTTTCGTTCGATAATACCCAGAGTTATACCCCCGTATATAGCCTGTGCCAGCCGCACTTCGAATATACGCCTCCGCGAACGCGTAATTCCGCGTTTAACGTCGACGCGAGAGGAGAGGTCAGGAGATTAGACGTCCTAGGTATTACGCATCTTTCATTCGCGAAATCGAAGCGTGCGCTTGGGAATATTTTAGAATATTTTAGCGAGTTTCGGGCGTTAAATCGACGTCACCGCGCCAGATGCCGCTCGAACGTAGCTCCCTTTTCTCCCGAAGAGAAAAAAAGGGGGAAAGGGAGCGAAAGGGCAATCCGGGTTATGTACACATCGAGGTGGTGGCAACATTCCTCCTCCTCCTCTTCCTCTCTCTCTCTCTCTCTCTCTCTCTCTCTCTCTCTCTCTCTCTCTCTCTTCTTCGATGCTCGTCGCGGTATACTTGCAAAGTCGGAATGGAATTCCGGGAGTCGACGGGCGATTCTCTCCACGCGACGGTGACGCACGTTTCCATGAAATTCCAACATACCTTCGATATGGGACACCTCATATCGACATCGCGACGTGAATGAGACATAAGCCGACTTTGAAATGCGCTCTCCGGCACGAGTTGCTCTTCGCGTCGTACGGAAAGAGAGAGAGAGACGCGCAACTTGACTCTCTTATTTAGACCACACGCGAGGCCCGCCGTGGGAGATTGCGCACGCCGAGTTCGCCACTTGCTTGTAAATGCGGATTTCTCGATGCGGGGATCGATATACGGTCGAGTAAATCTCACCGCGGATATACGTTTCATTAGAGAAACACCTCTTCGCCAGCAAGCAAGCTACGCGCGAAAGCGATTGCTCTTCTCGAGGCTGCCGCGCTTTTATACATAAATACAATCTTACTCGCGTGCAACGTCTTCCTCCTTACCATTTTACTCTCTCCCTCTCTCTCTCTCTCTCTCTCTCTCGTCTGACTTTTAATAAATTACACTTCCAAAATAGAGCGTTTACTTCTCTCTGGGAAGAACAGACGGCCGCGCGTCGAAATAAATCGAAATTGCGCGCACGCGCGTTCCAATATCCGTAAAAAATAAATCGATACACGTCGGCACGTAAAGCCCGAAACCGCCATAAACGGGTATGTGAATTCCGAAGCGTTCCTCGGCAAAGCGGCATGTTTATGCGAACTCGCGTGCAGGAGGTTTACTCTTCTCCCTTTGATTTTCGATTTTACAGCTCCGCTCGACGTGAAGAGAGCGAGGGACTACAAGTTGTGTAATTTACTTACGCAGCGAGAGTATTTCAAAGGTCCCTTCCTGCTTTACGCATCGTCAGAGTCCCTGCAAATATTACGTCGGCGAAACGATCCGCGTTTTCAACGTTTCCACTTTTCCTGCGACCTCTCTCTCTCTCTCTCTCTCTCTCTCTCTCTCTCTCATTCGCGTTATAATGAGATTATTCACTTCGTGCCTGAATCAATTTTTCTCACGGCGCGCATTGCGCCCGATGTTCCCGGAATGAAATGGATGACTTGATCTTCAAGGCATGAATACGAAATGATGGAAAAGAGCAGAAATAATATCGCAGTGCGTCGAGACGCTTCTCCAGTTGCGAAAATCAATGGTTCGATTTATTGTCCCTCGTCGCATCGAATGATTGATCGCTCGGAGCATTTCTGTCGCGGACGATACGAAAGTTGCAAAATCTAAGGCCACTTATGCAAAACTCTCTGTTCCTGTCACGAATCGCATATAACCCGCGGTGTATCCCGCGCGCCGTCGCCGACCATGAATAAAAGATGAATTCATGCGCGTCTTGTGTGTAGTACAGAAATACAGAAACAAGAAACAAGGCCGCCTTAGGCTTCTTCGCCGTTGCGGCGAAGTAAAAAACAAGTAAAAAGCGCCTCGTCGCGCTAGGACGAGGTAGGAAAGAAGAACCGGAGGGAGAAAAAGGGATGAAATTGCATTACGTCTTGTCTATGTAACTGCTGCCGCGCGGAAGTTTGTTCTCTCTCCGCGATGAAGCAGCGCGCATCACGTTGTAACGGTCGCCTGTCGCCTGAGCCGAGCGTCTCGAGATGTATCTTTAAATGAGGTGCAAACAAGAGCCTAAAGTGTCGTTTAATCGAGAGCGGATGCATGCGACCGGGTCTGAAGGATAGGTTCTATTCCGAGCAGCAAAGTCCCTCGCTCATTGATTTTCTTTCCATTCTGATTGAAATTTCACTCATTCGACGGACGTTACTATATTTATATCGCATTACAAATTTAAATTTTTCACTCAATTAAAGTCTCCGTGATATCTTTCACTATCTTTCACTATCGGCGCCTGATTATATATGCATTCGTCGTGAAAGCACAATTTGCGCAAGTGGTAGTTCGCCCCTTCGCAAAATCCTCCCGATTAGATATACTTCACTCCGTATCTCCGCTGCTTTAAGCGTAAGACCGGATGATTGGTATAAATTCCCGCGCGTATTGCCACTTATAAGATATCGTATAAATTATCAGAGCGCTCTTCCTTTCGTGTTTCATCAACGAGTTCCGGGATTCCTCAATTTAAAGCGCCATTTATCTTGGCGCGGAGCGCGCCGAAAAAGTTTCGCGCGCGTAAAAGTTGCGCGACGGAAATATTCAAAGTCGTTTTTATTCCGCCGAGGTCTTTTATTCTCCGTTCCCTCAAGTATCGGGCGTTATTTTAAAGACAGGGAAAGCCTGAAATATCGAAGGGCGGATGTTTCCTTTACGGCGTCGTATCTGTCCGTGTGTATTCGGGGGAAACGAATTTTCGCGCGCGGCCGTGATTGAAGTACCGGAAGTCAAACGCGCCGGGATCCCGTCTACAGTGATTCGTTTGATTGTGCGAAACTCGCGCGATTGTTGTTTCGACGCGGGGCGCTTGCGGGAGAGGGAGCCGAGGGGCAGAGGAGGCCGGGTATCTTAAGTGGCTTTCGGTGCGATAATTAATCGTTACCTCGAAGAACTGCGATTCACGTTCGGGGAGGGGGGGAAGGGCTCGAGCGCAAATCACGCATGGTATCCTTGATCCTTTGCCCGATGGCCTGCTTCGCGCAAGCTAGCAATTTCGCTATCAATTTATGCGCATAACATTACGCGATTTCATAATGGCATTAACTTATTCCGCCCAGATTTATTCGTGTATTGGATGTAATGCACTTATCTCGCTCCGAAACGCGTTGACGTTATGCAGATGCACTCGTGTATAATGGAAACGGTCGGCCGAAAAGATTACCGGCAAATTTGCCGCCGGCTGCCGGAAACGCCGCGGGCGGCGGGAGGACGTCGACCTCCCGACGCGGTAAATCACGCGATAAATGCCAAACCGCCGCACCGGCGATAAAGGACGAGTGAGTACGAACGCGCGAGAGCGCCGCTATCGCCGTCGAGTGTTACGAGAGGACTCGACGTTTTACACCACGCACCTCTCAGCTTCATCGTCAGCGGAGAAAATGGATGTACCGGTTACTGTGGCCGGAGCGGAGTGCATTCGCGAAAAATGTCCACGAGCGCGATGAATCGCAGAATAAGACGCGCGCGGCGGTAATATAACGGGGAATATCTTCATGGTGGAGCACAAGAGAGGCACGAGGGAGAAAGAGAGAGAGAGAGAGAGAGAGAGAGAGAGAGAGAGAGAGAGAGAGAGAGAGAGAGAGAGAACAAAGGGAGGCGAAATCCTTTGAGAACGCAGTTGGGGCGAATGAGAAACTGGAGAAATGAGAAATTAGCGGGAATGAAAGAGTTAGGGAGAAGAATTTTTCCGTCGGCAGACATTAAATTCTGCGCTCCTTCTTGAATGTCTTCTCGCGAGTACCTTCCCGCGTCACGTTTGCGAGGTTGTCTTTTTCTATTTCGCGGATAATACGGGCTTTCCTCCGTTCGAGTCGCCGCGCAAAGTCCGTTACTGAAACGGGAGGCTTTAAGAGCTCATCCCTTCGAAACCGATGCCGCAAAGCTTTATGGCAGCACCCGGCCTTTGGCGCGATTCCTTTGCATTTGATTTAATTTGTCGAACATCTGTGTTAGAAGCGTGTAAGTCTCTGTCAGAAACGCTATTCTACGCAGACACAAGCTAAATGAGACATATTACGGCAGAAGACACGATTGATAAACATTGCGATTAGGTACATCGGACAGATTGAGTCTATCAAGAACGTCAGCGTTTCTCGTTGGATTATTGACATTTCAGGATTACTCGACTAGGTCAGAATTTTGGTCGATTGAATGATAATTTGGAATTTGGAATTGGTGTGTCGTTGGTAATGAGAGGAAGGAAGATAGAATAGTTAAAGAGCAGAGATTCAATAACACGAGGGATCAATGCGATGGAACGAACGGTAATGAGAATCATAGCGATCGAAATTAAACTTCGATATATCAATGCACGGAATATCCATTTACAGAGCCAACGCGACGTGACGCCATTTTACGCCATTTAACGACAACTGTAATTTCTTACAAAATAATACGGCACTCCGCTAATCAAGATGAAACGTTCAATACGCGCGGCAGTTTATTTATTTAATGGAAAATCCGATAGCTCAAATCCTTCGTACGTGTCAAATACACAGTGTTATTGAAAGCGCCGTGTACAAATCACCCCTTCGATTGGTTAACGTCAGTCACGCCTAAAACGATAACATCAATATTTGGTTAGATTAAGTAACAGATACAGTGATTGAACAATGTGCAATAATTAACCGCTGCATTTTCGCGCTTCGATACATCAAAATCGACGTATCGATTATAATTGTTTTCAAACCAAACCTCGGAAGTGCTCCCTCATTAAGTTATAATCAATGCGCAAACTTGTTGTCGCCTCGCGTCTGCGAACGTACTCGGAAATTAATTTCATACTCACAGACTGTTAAAATCGCATACATATATACGTAGCTAGACAACGCTTTTACGTATAAAAATCACAAGTTTCAAAGTTCATAACACGAAGATGAAGATAACTAGCGTTCCGCGATAACTTCCGCAGAGTGGGATGAATGTTTTACGACAAAACAAGTTGGAATCGTTTATAATTATAGCACACGGACAGTTAGCTTCAATGTGTCAGCGAAACATAGCTTCCAAGTTCCGTCCGATCACGTGAGCGATGTTGTCGCCTCAAGTTTTCGCGGCCGTGACGTCTATAGAAGGCGACTATGTAGTGGTTGGCGTGATTCCCGCGCGGTAGGTGAAGGAACTTTCCTCATTACAAGAATACTTCCAGAACGGTTTGGCTCTGATAAACGAATGAACTTTCGGTCTTCCTTATCGCCGAACCCGACGCTATATCGATCAAAGAGTTGAGAGTGATCGCAGGATTGCAGCGGCGATGGGGCGGCTACCTTTAATTTCCTTCTTGCCGGCTGACGTGACGTCCCACTCCGCAGGAGTGGAAGCACTTTTATCCATCGTCAAATGTTCCCTTTTTGTGTTTTCTTTTTCCTTTTCCTTCATTAATCGAATACTTTCGGCCACGAATTTGCGCGTCGCCTGTCAATTCTTTCGACCGCCGTCGCTTCCTTCCTCACCCTCTCTCCATTCTCCGTTCACGTCGTTAATTTCCACGGATATCTGGAGTGCGGCGATATAAGTTACCGATTGCAGCCGGCAATTTCTGGGCCAGCGGATAAAGAATGTGCGGTACGGTTCGCCTGTGCACGCCGTATAATCGGGGTATTTCCCAATTAAATCTCCACGCGTGGTAGTTGCCACCTTAGCACACGGAGCCGCTTGTGCGCGTTTCTCTCGTGTGAGTGTGTGTGTGTGTGTGTGTGCGCGCGCGCGCGCGCAGGCAGGTATACCATTACTTGTCTCTCTATACAGAGTCTTTCTTGCTTAGGCCAGCAGCCCCGTCGAGACTCGGTTTAATAGCATCCCGCGGGAATTCCGGGACTATCGGTTACCTAACCCGCGTCTCTAATAAGACCGATGATGATCGAGCCGAGCGAAACAACGTAAGAGGAAATTAAGTGCGGAGGCTCGGCGAGTCGGACATGCTACTCCAATTTGCATTTCGTTCCAAGTTTTAATTGGTTTTAATCCTTTGCGGCCTACACACCTCGCTTCGCGTACGAACTTTCAATCCTTTCCGTTGAGAAGGTAAACAGACCCTGCCGTTCTACCTTTACGGACTTTCAACCGCTTCCCCCGTAAGGTAGATATCCCTCAACACTTTTTTGTTTGAGCTAAAAATAATTAGAAACAGGTCAGTTGGGAGCACTGCGTTGCTATAAGCGACGCTGAAGAATTAACGTTTTTATGTTCCACGTTCTATTAGCGACCTACCTAGGGATCGATTGTTTTTAAATAGTTCTTTCTAGTTATACAAGTTACATGTCGAGCAAGTGGAACGATCATATATCATTATATCGAGAATTACACAGAGTTGCTGGATATTTCACATCTTGTGGACGTCTTCCAACGACAATCTTTATCAGACTTTACAACGTACTTTTATTGTACTTGTATCGAGTCTTCAAACGCGCTAACCATGAAAAGGAAAAATAATGGAGACAAACAAGTAAAACGAATTGATATTTTTATATGTGAATTCTTTTCATCCTTTATATAAATAAAAATGATCAAATATATCCTACATTTGCAATTTTTGCTCCGAATTTATACGAAACATAAACCCTCTGCTGTTCAGGATAAACTGATTTTTGTATATATTTTATTCAAATTAAATTATTGATCTGTAGAAGACAACTTTCAAATTTCAAACAAATACTTGAATTAGACGTTCCTCGTGATAAAAATTGTAAATTTCCATCGCGGAATTATGATACCATATACGTATAAGAACGAAATTTTATGCGAAGATTAGATAAGGATTTCATTCGGTGTGTCGCGCGTATATGAAAAAATATTTCCCTATCTCTGTTGTAATGAGAGCTTGCAGGATGCGTTTTGCTTTTATCCAGCGCGGTCTAAATAACGCGGCTTATGCTATGTAGTTGGTCACGAAGCAGCAGTCTTTTCAGTGGACCTGTAATAAAGGCTCTTTGTGAAAAAAGCGTAGAAAGTTATGAAAAGCGTAAAAAGCATTTACCTCTTCCCCTCCCTCTCTCTCTCTCTCTCTCTCTCTCTCTCTCTCTCTCTCTCTCTCTCAGTTCAAAAGTTAGCGTAGATTATTGTGTCTCTGGGAAAAAGTGCCGTTAAAAAGAAACATCCTCTTTAAGCGTAATCAATGTAGACAAACATGGCAGAGAAGAAGCGATGGAGAAGAGAAGGGTCGATGTATGGTGCAATCTTGTTTTCCCTGACAGAGGAAAAGTACAATTTTGCGTGGAGAGGAGATGCGCCGCTAGAGTTCCCGCAGAGTGGCTATGTAGCGCGCGCGTTCAGGAAATACATGGAAGAGAAATAGACTGAGTCATCCTTCACGTGTAATCTTTGTTGTAACATACATTAGCTCCTTGAGAGCTTTACTGTAGCTCAGTCGTTTCGGTCTCCTAATGGACGTGGAAGCTTCCCTAATTGGCTACGCAAGTATCTCGTGCAGTGGATGGAGTCCACGTACTCAGCAG
The DNA here is from genome assembly GCF_003227715.2 of Harpegnathos saltator. Classification (NCBI taxonomy): domain Eukaryota; kingdom Metazoa; phylum Arthropoda; class Insecta; order Hymenoptera; family Formicidae; genus Harpegnathos; species Harpegnathos saltator. The sequence goes on from NW_020229988.1 coordinate 393,854, forward strand.
CTAGGCGAAGACGGTTGCTCGTCCTGGCAATCCGTATGTGTGCGTATTCGTGCTAGGGGTTGGTTGAAACCGAACGGCAGACGTCGAAGGAATTCGCGCCGTCTTTGTGCTCGCACTCTCTCCCGCCGCCTGTTCGCGAAGACACCGGGGAAGTTCTCGTAACTCCATGCCGATTGAGGCAAACTCCACTACCCGATAACTTCCACCAGTCAAAGACTAGCGACGTAGCACAGGTACACACACGCCCTTGCCATATTGGATTCGCCGTTACACGCCGGTGCGCCGTAGATAGGTCCTTTTCAGCCTGGAATCCAGGATTACAGCAAGCACTCTGGATTATCGGGCTCGGCGGTACCAGAAATGTCATATCCTCGGGAATTGGTTTCCTCAGGATGTATTACGTGAAATCGGTCTAATTATGTTCTGACTGCGGGGGGGGGGAGGCGGGAGGGGGGACGGGCCCCAAGACGGTTATGACGAGGCTCGGCCCGTACCGTATCCGGATATAAAAAATGATTGGATCGGCAGAGTGACGTTTCTCCTGATTCGTTCGATCGAAACTTCATTTCAGGAGGATGGATTCGCGCGCGACTTTTCGTGGCGAGTGTACATGTATCGGATGTGTTCTCATAACAAGTTGGATTGCGCAGAAACACTGTTTACACGGCTGAACGACGTCTTTCCTTCCTTTATTCGGCAGTACATAACCGAAAGTTTCCAGGCTTCCCTGTGGAATCAAATGTCTGTGTGTGTTTCGCAATGTAAGCTTTGTTATCGCGAAGTAAGCTCACATACAATTAGTGTGGGAAAAGTTTGCATCCGACAATGGAAATGAGAATAATCGTGAGGATGAAAGCAAGCGTCATTAAATGCATATATTGGTTTCGACGTATTGTGTACATTTCCAGGGGATGATTCTTTGGAGAACGACAATTGGCTCCTTGCGTTACGATGCTGCGGCAACTTCCGTGTGACCTATTGCATTTTAACGAGACACATTCGACTAAGAGTACGTGCAGCGGATCATTATGTAGCTCGTTAGATAGTTCGAGGCGCTAGCGACATTTCTGTGTGTCCTGATTTCGGAGCAGCATTACGTAAAATGTCTACGACGGCTTCGAATTAAAGCCGCGATAATAGGAACTTTCTAGTTGGAAGTAATTAAATTGCACTGAAAGCTGTTAACTCAAACAACATTCCCATCGTCACATTTGAAAGAAATAATGGCTTGTGTCATTATGCGATAAAATTTTTTATATAGTTCTCTGAAAATAGTAATAATTTACTGTTAACATAATTGACATTTATATGATATCTCGCAAAGAGAGAGAGAGAGAGAGAGAGAGAGAGAGAAATGTATTTTTTGATAACACGCGGGAAACGCACGGAAAGAAATAACCTAAATGAATCGATGTAGCCAATAAATGTCGCTCGTATATTGTGCGGTGCGGCGAACGTGACATAAAGCCAATGTATATGACCCATTCGTTATGAGGTCCCTTAATGTAACACGCTGCGCTTGAGATGGGCGATAAAACGCACACATAAAGAGTAATAGCGGATTTTTATGCACCTTTACTCGTGATGATCTGCATGTACAAGAGTTTCGAACAAAATACCGATTTATTTTCAAGCCGAGAGAGCTATTAGAAAAAAAGGTTCTTAAAAGATTTCCCTATAATAATCCTCACGGAAAGAAGATTAAAGCTAAGCGGATGAAAATTTCAAAGTGCATTGTCTTAATGCAAAACAATGGAAAGTTCCTAATTAATACATTTACAAATCTCAACTGTTGCTTTATATATATATATATATATTTAAACAATTAAAACTTTGACAAATGGTTATATAAAATGGACAAAGAATGAAGAGAGAGAGAGAGAGAGAGAGAGAGAGATACGGGTGGCACCTGACGCTTTGGATATAATTAAAAAATGAAGGAAATTAGCAATACCGTTACGTGATGAAAACACGTGTGATGCAACCGCTATCCGATATATCGAGCATAGCACAGCTTCGTGGTCAGTACGCTAGGGAATGAAAATTAGCTCGAAATTAGGGTGCTCTAATGGGCGTGATAATTGATATTCGATGCGCGTTGAGGCTTCTCCCTCATACTGCCTCACTTGACACATGTTGTTTCCTCTATATATTGTTACCCTAAATTGCTTAACTGCCTACGATCTCTATGCCGTGTAAATAGCTTTCATTATCCAACAATTGTCTTTGCGTCTTGTGGAGATAGATAAACTTAATGTAATCATGATTATTCATTTTATGATTGTTATAGGATTGACGATTCTATGACAGTTGTCAAATCACTTGTCAAAACTTGAAGACGAAATTATTTTTCAATTCCCTAAAGTACCTAAAAATTATATTGCACTTCATAATTATCTAGCCTCGACGATTAAATTTTATTTTATTATTCAATCGATTCAATTTTCACTTTCTCGCAATATTTCAAAGTATTTACGTGACATATCCTTATAGGCCTAAAAAATTAAGCAACGATGCCTGTCCTGAGATTACTCGTTACTCCTCGAAATGTATGTTGAGATATACTATAAATAATATATAGATAATGCATATTTATCCTCTCTTGTTTTATTTTTGTTATAGATCACGTGGGTGAGGCGAAGAGACAGACAACTGTTGACAGTCGGCACCAGCACGCACTCGATCGACAAGAGATTTGTCGTCAGGCACTCCAGCACCGATTGGGCACTTATGATACGTACCGTAACGGTAGACGATGCCGGCATATACGAATGTCAGGTATTTCGATGATTGTTTCGTTTCACTATAAAATTAACAGCGTGTTTATATTTGTGACGACATCAGACACTATTCGCATGTTTTGCAAACAACGTTGTTCGGTTTCGGTTGTCTGGGTCTTACTTTAGAATGGTGGAACCCTACATCAAGAATAGGGTTGAATCTTTCGAATGGCTATTTAAAACAGCTTCAGTTTTCACTAGCAGCTTGAGTAAGCTTTCTAGTGCACGGTTCCGTGAACTTTCGTCAAAGGTTCCGCATTGAAAATGTCAATTAAAATGTCAAAGCAGTCGACCACGCGTCTTACATGCGAGTATCTAAGGTCACGAAGACGCACCGCGTCTTTAACCTCAAGCAGGCTTTCAAAACGATAACCAATGTGTCGCTCGTTTGGTGACAAACACAATTTTTATCGATGATATATCTTAATTAATTATTTTTACAAGATCGCTAGAGTCAATGAGATCAAACGACGACTGCTTTTTTCTTTCATTATCTTAAAGAGTTATTATCCTTAAGGACGTATTGATGCAGGAAGAGCGATTGATTCGAGTCGCGCATCGACGAGTACAAAGAGATTACACAACTCTCTGTACTTTCTTTCAAATCGTGTCGTGAGGGGTTAAAGGGTACCGCTATATCGCAATTGCAGGTGACGTCGCATCCGGTGCAACGAAACTTTGCCCGTTTGAAAATCACGGAGGCGTACTCGATAATACCAGGTGCGCCTGATCTACATGTGAAGCAAGGCTCGAGCCTCCGTTTGGAATGCCAGCTGATGGCGGCTACGGAAAAGCCTCTTTACGTCTTCTGGTATCGTCAGGGCCGCATGATAAATTACGACGAGGAGCCTGGCGTCGACGTCAAGCTAACGACGAGCGGCTCCATCTTGACGGTGAACAAAACGAAGCTTACGCACGACGGTAACTACACGTGCGTACCTAGCAACGCCAAGGCGGCTTCCGTCATGGTTCATGTCATCGAAGGTGAGGAATATACATTCCCTCGATAATCCTTTTGCTGAACTTTGCTCGCAGGAACTTTCGAATGTCGAAATAAAATCGAATAAAATATCGCTCTGTGTTGATTCGCACCGAAAGAATAACACACCAGGTATAGCCGACCTAATTTCAAGTGCTGCAGTTTGTAGTAGAAAAATAATAGACATCTCTCCCATCGCGAATATCGAAGCTTTTTCTACACAACTAGATACAGATTAGAAAACTAGGAAAACTGGCTGACGAGTTGATTGCAATAGCATTTCTAAACATGCATGAATGTGTTGTGCTCTGCTCCGCGCTCTCTTGATGAAAAGCAACATGTAGTGACTATTTGTACAGAGACTATGGGCAAACAGTCAACGAACAGTTGGTATACATCGAGAAAATCCTGTAAAAACGCGTCGGTCGACGTCGTTGACGCTGACAACGTTCACGGAAGCGTGAACGTAAGCGCTGCAAGAAACAAAACTCTGCTGACCACACGAGCTTACATTGAGCGGGGCATATTAAATCGTCCGTAAATTACAGGGACGTGTTTGACGCGGAACGACGACTGCCAGAGGTCCGACTTGAGCAAGAGATCCCCGTGCCCTCCCCCTGTGTTATGGGGCCTACTCGTGAACGTGTCTGTAGACAGAATATATCCGCGATGCCTCCGCATATAACGCGGCGGTAATTGACTCGCTCCAGTTACTCCGACGAAGATCGGCGCCGATCGGCCCGTGAAAGTTCCGCGGAACTTGAATATTCATTAGAGTAAGAGCCGAACAATTAAACGGTTGTAGGAAGCTCATTACGATCGGATTTAGCGGCTCTCGTGGACGCATTCATCCCCGTTGTAGCTCGTCCGCGATAACAGAAGGGCGGCTCAAAATTGTACGACCGGCTCTCTAACGACGAAACTTTTACCCTCTCGAGTTCGCCGCGAGGACCAAGTTCGACGCAATTTTTCGAAAGTACGGCGTAACTTCAGGCCGGCTTTACTTACACTTTAACGCGCTTAGTAACTACGTAATAACGCGATAGCCCGCAGGGCATTATCAAACTTATCTATTATTTTCCCCTTTCCAAGGAGCGCGCGCGCGCGATACCTCGGATTTTATTTTAATTTTTTGATACGCTTTTGATATCCGCGATACGAGGCAGAAAGTCTTGGAGGCAGAAAATTCTCTAGGATATTGATCTACAGTCTGTTTACGGTGAACGTCTTATACTACTTTCTTTAGCCAAGTAAGCTTATTCTTCTAAAGAATATGGAAGAAATTAATGTAAATATATAGAAAAAGGTACACCTCACCGAGTTTTTCATTTTGAAATATGTTATAAAGGATGAAATTCTGAGTGACTTTTCCTAATACAATTATATGGGGGTCGCTTATAGTTTCTGATATGACTTCAAAGTTTTATAATTGTACGTCGAAGTATATTTGAAGTAGACAAGCAGTTTTCATTCACTTTAAATATAGGAAACAGTACATATAAGCGGGAGAGGGGTTCCTCCTCAAACAAATCCTAACCTAACCTAATTTATTGCGTCTTTATATATTTTTGGACATTGTTGAAAAAAGTTCTCTTAAGATCTATCACTTATCACCTGGCTCAACTTAACTTATTATAACGTCTGCATATAACTAGGTGTTGTGGCTTTTAAGGAGATCTTTTCAACATCGCCCAACAATATATAAAGATGCAATAAGTTAGGCTAGGATGTTTTTAGGGAGGGGGTGCGGAGCCCCTCTCCCGCTTATATGTACTGTTTCCTATATTTCTATGTATATACTATGTTTGGATTAACTGTTTGGATTATGCTATAAGTAATCTCAGCTTATGATATCTGGAATTTAATTCCAGGATAATCAAAATTCCAAAATCAAATTAAACTAAAATATCTTGAAAACTATAATCCTCATATAGTTGTATCAGGAAGTCACTCAGAATTTCAACCTTTTCATAACATATTTCAAAATGAAAAAAATCGGTGAGGTGTACCCTTTTCTATATATTTACCGAAATTAATATATCCGATTCAGTACGAAGCAATCTTTGAAAATCTTTCCGCGTCAAAAAATTGCATGGGAAACTTTCTCCGGTAGAGCCAGTATCGTACGTACCAAACTTTACAATTAGCAGCGACTTGGATTCAAGATTATGTAGAGAAGAGAGCGAACGTCTCTTGACGCCAGGTCGACAGATATTCCTCATTCAATGTTTGTCGAGTCTCCGTTGACGTCGGTGCACGTGACAACTAGGGGAGCGTTATGCACGTGACCGGACTGTCAAGAGGTATTTTCTACAGCAAGGGGAGTGAAATGATCCGCGTTTCATCTCTTAGATCTCAACTAAGAACGTCGGGCAGTCGCTGAGATCGCTTAAAACGTCGTCTCTGTTCCCGTGGGAGAATTTCGTCACCCTATTTGGGAAAAACATTTCTTCGCGCTCTTTTTTTCCCTGAAAACGTGACTGCTTCTCATGGCTCACCCGTACATCTTTAAAACATTTGCCGGTACGAATGATTTAAGACGAAACGATAGGTTTCAGTTTTCTCGTCGTCCCTGTTTGAATTATCGCACTTTTTAATCATTCGTCTCAGATTTTCGTAAAAAAAGCACAAAGAGTTGGAGACAAACAATAGAAGGATCTACAAGTGGCAAATCAATATCTTGTGTTATTTGCTGAGCTTAGACTGTAACGGTAATTCCCAACAGCAGAGAAGCAGCATAAAGATTTTCACGGTGTCCCACGTTGGCAGAAGTGCAAATAGGCAGAAGCGCTTCGCCGCAGGACCGCAGGACCTCATTCGCCTCATTGTGTTAAGATCCCGAGCTCTTGGTATTCACGTGAAAAAGCAATCTAGAATTAAGTGATCCGCGTACGTAGCCACGTGCCTCCCGGTCCATCGTACATAGCGCAGCTTTCTAATCTCGTTGCAGAGGAGGAGAAGCCGGCGGCGATGCACGGCGGCGACAGAAGGAACCTCAGCCCGGCAATTTTGGCGAGCAACTTCCTGGTATCCTTCCTAGCGGCCGTCAGCTGGAGGATACCGAGTTTCACGAGCCTTTACCCGACGTGAATTACCGCAACGCCGGCGGCATCCTTCGGCCCGTGTCCCTCCGCGTCAAAACGGAGCCCACTCCCGAGGAAACGAGTTCCCAGGCGTCGTCCTCTGCTGCTGCTGCTGCTGCTGCTGCTGCTGCTGCTGCTGCTGCTGCTGCTTGGCACGACACGATTCCGCCGTTCGTTCCGCACCGAGAAGAGACTCCAGTGTGCCGGGAACTCCAGTGCGCGTGGTATCGCGGATACCGTTTGCGACCTCGGTTTTATCTTACGTGTGTTTTTCTTGCGTCGTACTAAATAAACGCGGGTTCAGGTGGCTCAGTGCGGTTCACGCGTTCGGCGTGCCCGTCTGACAGTGTCCTGTGTGGCTCAAGGGTAGAGAATCGCCAGCGGGTATCCTCGGGTTTCGGTGCACCTGCGAGGCGCCTCCCACTTCAACCCCTCGCTCCTCTTGTACTACCTAGTATCTTGGCCCGTGCTCGCGTGAGTGTCACGTAAATGCGCTTAGCCGGACGATACTCCGTTTCGGAATTGAGCTAGCGGTTTACGTAGGATACGTTTCACTCTTGAAACACTTCCGCGTAATCTTCGCGTTTGGTCGCGCGCGCGCGCGCGTCGTACGGTTACTATCGGCGTGTGACGGTTGCGCGAAATGCGAACGAGATGAAAATTTGTCATGTGTTCACAGGCGTTAAAGTGCAGTTTCTTTCTTGTCGCACCGGTAGATTTCGCTGTAACAATGAGTTCGAAGACAACGTTGCCGGACGGGAACTTTAGAATTCGGAGAAATTAGCAAATTCGATCGTCCGTAAAGATACATATCTGAGGGGGATGATACAAAGCGAACGAAAATCTTACGACGCGGGAACAGTATCACGCTGCTATAAATTTGCCACCGCGTGGGCCCGCCGCGCCGTTTCTATTGAATGAAAAGCTGTGCTATGGTAACGATATTTTTCTAACAATGTTTTTCCTCCGTCGTTCTCCCGTTATTCCTCACGCTCGAGTGTGACCGTCGCGACCGCCGCGTTAGTTGTGTCGGATGTAACCATGTAAGTCGCAGCGAAACGAGAAGATTATGAAACCATGGTACTAAGATACGTTTCGGTTTTCCAAGATACGCGTCGGCGGAGAATTCGCGTAAGCAGCAGGGAATTCCGGATTGATTTGCACAGGAAACTCAGCTTCTCGCGGAAAAGCCGTTTCCTCGATGGAAGCCTTTCCGAAGCTCGGTATGCGGCTCTCGTCGATGTCCTTCAGTGTGTGTGATCGGCGCGAGCCGGTTTCTTCGTACGTGCATTCTACATATACCTATATACATATACGTACATATATATTCGTTATGTACACAAAAATACACTATGTATATATGGTGAGAGCTCGATTTATCGTTCTTCCAATTAATGCATGTATCGTCGATATTTTCGAACCCCAAAGTGATTCGTGTCGCTTATCGTCTGCCGCACTCATTGGTGGGATATGTTTTTCGCTCGGTTCAGATGTTCCCTTTGAAAGCGTTCGATCGAGCTTTCACCGTATAGGCTATATACGATACGTTATTATATAACGTAGTAGTCGCGCGTGCGCGCGCGCGCGTCCTGGAAATTCTGTTTGTCGTCCATCGAGTGTCGCGATAAAATTGTAATGGGCACACACACTTTCCTTTCTCTTTTCTCCTTCTTCTTTTTGCAATTAGGCAAGGCTTTTGTCACTACGGTACAACGATAAAAAGATCCATTTCCAACGTACTTTAACGACGAGAAATAAGGAAAAGTTTAAGTGAAAATCTCGCTTTAACTCCGGTGACTGACGCAACAACAAAAATATATGTATATATTTCGTATAAAACTTGTTAATTCTGCGCTTTCCTCGGTGGCGAAAAGTTTGAATGAAATTTCTTTTTTCAAGCTGGCTACTTCAACAAGATCGCGCTTCGGTAAGGCAAGCAGAATTTTTGCGACAACTTGATTACGCGAGCCTGAGGTGGATGAGCGACGTTCTTTCCGCGCTGTAGAAGCCTTACCTCAATCCCCGTCGACTTTCACAGTGCCATTGTCATGGCGCGGGAGTTTCCCCTCCGCGTCTTGAAATTCTTCGGGTGGGTATATATCGAGACATTCGCTGTCTACTCACGCTCAGTGTGTGTGTGTGTGTGTGTGTGTGTGTGTGTGTGTGTGTATGTGTGTACTTATCTTTAAACAAAAATTAAATACAAACATCTATACACATACACGGTCGAATGAATGTCCGGTGTAAATGCAAAGTAGAGGAAACAGCGAACATCGATGCAAACGTTTACCGTTTGTTCTTTGCTTCTTCCGCTCAATATATACCCACCCTTTTGTGCATCCTCAAGATTGGCGAATAATTCAGCCTCGGATGGCTCGTCACGCGTGATGTGAGCGGTGAAATCTTTCGAGAAAGGTACAACACTTCTTCTTCTGCCATTTCATGCAGAATCGAGACTTGTTTGACTAACTACATACTAACAACAATGGAGGTTTTTCCTTCTGTACAAATGCGTGGAATCATACAAACGACCTTGCTCATTGGTGCTAAGTATGGCTAACGATGGAGAGCTGTCGTCGCGGCTCCTTTCATTCAGAATAACGAGGATGACGCGAGAAAGTCAGCCAAAAGGTGTGTAAAAGCAGCCCAAAAGTTCGGGATACTCTCAGACTATTTAACGACAACCCTTAGGCATTCGTCTGGGTATTTAGCGTCAGTTTGTCGAGCGTGAAATTTCAATCGTAAAATCACGGAGGGAGAAAAGCAGTAGGGAGTGACGGACGAAGAAGTGTAATTCGAAAGAACTCTCGCGTTTCCGCGACGGCTACCGATGTTTTGTGAAATGGCGAAAGCTCGGTGCGCTGGTCTCGTGGTTTTTTCGGCGGCGGAAAATGCGTTGGTTTCACGGTTTCGACCGTATATCTCGAATTTTATGTACGGCACGCACGACACGTGGCGATGCGGCCGCGGACACGCGCTCATCAACGTTATTTATCTGGATACCTGGAATCAATGTAAATATTAAACATTCTAACTACGCATTCAATAAAACATTAATCGTCACTATACCAGCGTAATTATTCATTCTCAATCTCTTGCAGAAGTATCCCTGTTTATCATTTCGAGTAACCAGATATCCTTTTTCAATATGTATCAAGTTGTTACGAAAGTTATTACGAAAGGGATCATCTTTATTTCAAAATGGCAGGATGTTAAATGAATATATATAGATAGATGTTATAGATGTAATCTTTAAAAATTACATGCGTAATTCGTTATCTTTCTGAGTAATATTGTAATTTACCATTTTTTACGATCGTCGATATCCATGATTAGGTATTTTTGTATCTAGCATGTAAACAATATAAACGAGTATAGGTATGATTAAACGTTATTTATCAGAATTGGCTGTTCCAGCAAATTCTAACATTGTTGTATTCTCTCTGTGTCTCTCTGTTTGCTGCATGTTTATTCTTTTACGGATAATATAAAAAACTGTTTCTTTTTTATTACGTTTTCAACAACGTCAAAAGCCGTAACTCCACACGATACAGGTAAGGAGAAATTATCGTTTCCTACCACGCGGTTGTACATTCTTATTAATCGACCCCTCTCAACATTCTAAGAACCCTAAGAAAAATAGAATCAATGACGGGATATTATTCCTCGTGACTCACATGCTACCCATTATAGCGTATTACAACATATTTTGCGTGAACACGTACGTTCGCGTGTTTGCTCTCTTTAATCATTCGCATCGATGACATCTATGTGAATGTGAACGTTACACGTTTTCGCTGTATATTTGTTAATAAAATGCTAATCCCCATCAATTTCAGTGTCCATTTGTTAAAAATATAATAACGTTTTAATCTGAATATGCATGATATTATTTTTCTTCCATTAATAATACTTTCCGACATTACTTACTTGTGTTTGAACGGCTCACGTGTATCGCACAGTTTGTCATGTGATTAATGTGTATAACACGTCGCGTGCTATACATATTGCAAAATGTGGGAAACTGTTTTAATATAATACCATCGTAAAAGTACGCCGTGAAACGAAGTGATCGCGTTGAGTCTTTTGTTACAGCGATATAAACCATATATCTACCGGAAGCACCTGGGATCCTCGATATAACCGTCGCGAATCCCGTTCTCCGTTTCGATTTACACTCGTCGTAAAAAGGAATCCACTTAATCGCGCATTGAGCTTGACAGGGAAGCAGAAATAGCAGCGCCCAGCAAGGACGAGGTTAAGGTCGGAGCTAAATAGGATTTAACCCACGCACAAACCTCCGGTAAAAGGTAGGAAAAGCGAGAGGTGGGCTCGCGATATCGTCAATAAAATTCCACCGTCGTTGAATGTGAAAACGTACACGACGAGCCAGCAGCTCCCCCATTAACGTAATAAAAAGTCAATTAGACGGCGACGGCAGATAATAACGGAATCGCACCACAGAGAGAGGAAATTACGGATATGCTCGGGAAGTCCTTTCTCAATTATGTGAGTGTCAGCTAAAACGACCCAACCGCTCTCGGTTGGCAATTAACGTAATAAAAACTTAATTTAAAAGAATGCTAATCAGCACAGCCTAATACGTCAGCAGCTGTAAGTGTCGTTGAGAGTTATCGCGATAAGAATGACTCCCCTCCGTTCCCCCACACGTCTTCCACAATTTTTCCTTAATCTCGTTGAATGTGCGCTTTTTTTAAATACAAGTCTAAATTAAATACAAGTAAAATTCGACGTCGCTCCGTGAGCTGGGCGAGCTATACGTGTGATTTATGAATGTTGTAAAAAGAGAAAGAGATGAAATTAAAATAATGAATATCACCGGGAATTGTTTTATCGAATAACTGCTACATGAAACAGCAGTTGTCGCAGATGTCCTTACATTGAGGTGATGGTAAATTCGATAGAGGAGAGAGCAGTTAATTGGATATCCACGAACTTGTGGCAGAAACGAGCTTATAACCGTGGTTGCTTATAATTTCGACTTGTATTTAAATTTCAAGCGCTAATATACTGAGTGCAATATTCGTGCCTGCTCGCGACGTCTCTCGCCCCAGCATTTCACCCGATATTTCAGTTCGCGCCTCTCTGGCTCATCTTCCTTTTATTTTCTACCCAGGCGGGTAGAAGTTACGCGATAAAAGCTCGAAACTCTTTCGCAGCGGCTGCTAAATTGAAACACCGTCGAAATAAAACGACCCCTCTTATTCCTACCGCCATCCTCGAGTGCAGGTACCTCTCTATATGCTGGCACAGGTGCACTCAGATTTGTAATAAAGATTCCGACTCCTTTGCTATTTCGAGGCCACATCGCGCACGTATATATATCTGCGTATTTCAGGAGAAAATTACCGTTGAAAAGAGTGCTTCTATTTCGGCGGAAGAGCGAAAGATTGCGAGAACATTGCGGCGAGAAGGAATAAGAAAAGAAAAAAGGAGAGGATGGGCTCATTACGCAAGCGGAATTATTCGCTCGTTTTGTCTCGCATATATGAGTATTTGTCGAACGCAGCGTGATAAACAGAAATGTCGATATTCCGATATTCCGCGATGAACCTCCAAAGCGCAATTTTGAATGTCGACTCGGTGATCTTTTGGGATCGACGTCCTTTGTCGTAATTGAAAATTATGAGAACAGATATGCGCGCGAGATGAATAATATATGCAGAATATTTATATGCATATTTTCCGTGAAATTGCGCAATTTATACAATCACGAATACGTATACGATTATACTGCTTTGTATTATTTTCCTTTTCTACGCTATAGAGCGACAAAATTATTTCATTATGTCTTCTACTTTAGTCAATGCTATGCTGTTTTAACTTTCATACCGAACCTAATTAAATGTGCCTGATTAAATATATTTCATGTATAGAAGAAATCATACATATATTGTGTGTTTATTAAAAAAATCTCTTATACTTTATATCATTATATCATGGACGTACATTTTAATACAACTAGTTTGTACACATTTAAATGTAAGGACAGGCAGAAGCTTTGAAACATCTTACGTGTACCGAGCTTTTCGAGAAATTGGAAATAGTACATTTTATTGACAGAGCATATTGTGGATCAATATATCGTAAGTACTTTTATTCGTATTCTCTCCCTTCCTTTCTTTATTCGGCAACAAGGATTTTTCGTGTAAAAAGAAGAGAGAGAAGAGTGAAATGAAGACGTAAGGGATATTGCCAGGCAGTATAATATTATATCGTTAAAGTCGGATAGATACGACGATATCGGTAAACATCGCAAAATTAGGTGATCGATAGAGTAATACCTCTCAATGGGGGATAGTATGTTCTACCCATACATCAGCCATTACTTCTCGATGTGACTAAACACAATACAAAACTCTAATCCCTATTCCGCAAGACCATGCAATTTGTTCATATCTCCGTTAAGGTCCCGTAATATAACGTTCTAACAATCGAGACAATCATTCAGAGAGAGATGAAAATTTAATTTAATGAATAGATATTCGGAAATATCGACTGTTTTTTAGGCTAAAGTAAAATTTGGTCAATAATGAAAATTAGAGGACATTGGCTTGGATTAATAATTTTTGCTTCAATGGATGTAAAATGTAACTACAAAAGGGAAAGATATTGAATTTTGCAAAATTTTTCAAAATATCAGTTACTTCACAATACGCAAATCGTGTAAAGTTTGTTAAAATACGCAAGTTGAAATACAATACAATAAATATAACTGAGAATCTCAAAGTCGATTAATTTACCGTGAAATAGCTGTCAAAATTTTGTCGTTTGTTTCACGAGTCTCATTAGCTGATTAACGTTTCACCGTTGTAGAATTCTGAAATATCTCTTGCGCTTTGCGGCTGATTAAAAAGTACTTAGCGGTCAAAATGTTTTGTGTTGATGTTGTCGTGTTGATGCTGAGCATTGAATACGACGAGAGCTTCTTCGTCGCTTCGTGCTTCAGGATGTACATGCGTGGTCGAATATTCTTTTCAACGACGTTTCTCGGGCGCCTCATTTCCGGTTGGATCCCATCTGACTGTAGAGCCAGATTATTGTACGCGTGACGTTCGTATCCGCGGCGCGACCTATATTCCACCCCTGAAGAAAGACGACATTTGCGGCCTCTGATCCATGGTGGTACTTAGTAGGTAGGAAGCGGTAAGTGCTTCATTGCGACAACTAAATCTTGCACGTACAAACGGGTGGAATAGTACGAGAGACGACGCAGCCGAGAAAGCAGTGTTTTGGCTCACTCGGGCTTTGCCAAACTTTCTTCGTAGATGTATGGGGAAATACAGGATGAAAGTTCTCTGCTGCTCGAGAGTTACTCGTTCCAGTTGTGTACATACACATCTGCTGATAGACTAATTACAGCGAGATACTCGCCACTGGCAATTTCCACAGCCATTAATAATATTAAAGATTGAAGCGCACCACTCTTATGATTAAATATATTTTTTTAGAAACACGTTAACACACATAGCAAGGTGAATAAAATGACATTGAATTAAATATAAATCAGCAATAATAAAGTTGTAAAAAATTGTAGTGTGGTAATAAATTATAAATAGGTTTAAAAACCTATTTAACTTATATGCTACGGTAAGTTCGGTCGAATATCGCAGTGGCCGCAATGCTTTTCATTCTTTTTTGTTTAAAAAAATTAAATCTGTTGAAATGAATCACTTTTAACTGATATTCGAGGATCGAGAATTGTGAGTGGCTCTTGGGGACGAGGATATGTTATGTCAATAATATTCGCTATTTCACGGAGATCTCTGTCAATCCAACGCAATAAACATGGATGGATATACATATATATATATAAATATCATGTTGGTAGAAAGACACCCGTAACGAGCGTATGGGGAAAATGCCGAGTTGGCGACAATCTAGCTTCGCAGTATCGGCTAACAGTGTTATGCTGCAATATCGAGATAAGACTTGGCCAGTATTGCGTGACGGGATGTAGCAAAAAGCGTCCATTCGTGTCGTGACGCGGTTGTGCTGTCGATCCGGCGGAAGTCTGGCAGCTATAAATGATAAAAAAAAGTACACGTGATACCCGGCTTTAAAAACGACCCAGCTCGATTGCGAATCCTGTGCCGCATTAGCCTAATGGTTGCAATCTGTTAACACTTTTATGCGCGTTACAAGATCATATTTTCACGATATCACAAGAGACAAAATATCTCACCGGCTGATTGTTTATTCCGCTGTCGTGGCTGATTAAATATTTCGCCTGCCCTTTGCATTGAGTTGAAGGATGATTAAATGTGAAATTGAAATCTATCAATTACATCTTTTTCTTCTTAATTCCGCATTTAGCGTAAAAAGGAATTTTAATAGAATTAATTTAATATTTGACGATTAATTCGGTAATTAAGCGTGGAATATTAAAGATTAAAAGAAAATCGTTATCTTTCATTGAAGCAATATCAATTCCGAATGGACTAAAGCATTTGAGGATAAAAGAAAGGTAGCCTAGAAAGTGTACGTAACATTAATTAATTGAGCGGAAATATCATATTTGTCTTCGTAATTTTACGAGGTCATTAGATATATTATTGGGCATGACAAAATTCAATGGTAACAATTAGGATGTACTTGGATATTTTAAAAGCTTAGGAAACGCGAATATATCGTACGTGATTTAATATTCCATATACTTTTCGACCGTACATCGCGAGTGCTATAAATTATCGATCCACGTAAAATATGGC
Organism: Harpegnathos saltator; assembly: GCF_003227715.2. Lineage (NCBI taxonomy): Eukaryota > Metazoa > Arthropoda > Insecta > Hymenoptera > Formicidae > Harpegnathos > Harpegnathos saltator. The sequence continues at coordinate 409,428 of NW_020229988.1, forward strand.
TTTAGTTGCCTCGATGCAATACCCTCTAATGTGCTATTGATCTAATTTCTGAAATAATGGCTACTAATGACTACGCAGATGGTGCCTGGGGAAAAAATAATAGCGTTTAATACGGAACGTGTGTTGACCGCGTTTCTTGATCTCAACGATATAATACAGAGAGAAGATCGCAAGTATTTTAATGTATCGTAGAGAAAAACTCGCATACGTTCAAGTCGCGTCTAATCGCGCCACCGTAGTGGCAGTTGATGAGTTCGCAAAAGTAGGAAGCCGTTTTACATGAACAATTTTTCATTTTCTCCCTCTATCTTTTTTCTCTCGCAGAAACGACAGGAGAAATTGTATATCGTATAAAAGGCTACTAGATCTTTATATAGCGTGATGCTATTTTCTCGCGTTTAGCAACTTTTAATGGTTCGTAACACAGGCGCTATGCAAACGATACGGCGAGAAAAAGTTGGCAGATGCCAGGATCAAATTTATCGCCATTCGAGCGATGTGCTCGCTTATTAAAAAAACATCTATTCATGGAGTTATATATATGTGTATATATATACGTATCGATATACGATACAATATAAAGTGCCGGACGTAACCTAAAACGTTCCATTTAAATATACAGGAAAAGTGTCCTATTCTCTCTTTTTTTGTCCTATTATTATTATTTCGTAACATATTTCTCGGTTAATTTAAAGTTGACTTTTTATTTAGCAAAGTTATCGAGGGAACATTTACAACTGAATCTTTACATCTGTATATCTTTACAACTGAACTTGAAACCCGATATTTATCTTCAACTTTATATGTTCTTTCCTCTTCTCTCTAGTCAATACGGAACGAGATCTCATGTCATGTACTGCCTTATCTGTGCGAAGTTTGGTCCGTTGGGGGAATTTCTTGTTGTTAATAGTTGGCAATATGAAAATGTGGTAAGCGTTTTGCTCCCATTCTCCAAATGACCAGCCGTTCTTGATGGAGTCGTTAAAACCGAGGTCGTTAATCTGATGTATAAAAGTTTGGCATTCAACGCAAGCATTCCGCGCGAAACGTTCGATAAATGAACTTATCACGGCATGTTACGGCGAATTGTTACCAGTAACTATCAGTGGTGTAGCGTAGCGTTGTGCTTTATCTAAACATTCGCATCCGTTCGAGACTTTGCGCGTAGGTAGGAGGTGCACCCACCAGCTGAGGGAGAAGCGCATAAACGAGCTCGGGCGAGATCGATGTCGCGCGCTGTTTTACATGGCACCGGCACGACATCGTTGATGCTCTTCCAGATTGCTCTCTAAACAGGACAGGGGGTTCGCGACTTTTATTGCTACCGAAGAGGCGCATTTATCTTATCACACGTACAGTATAAGATTTAATTTCACGGAAAATAGTGACATTATTTCTCGTCCACTTTCATTTTGGCTTTATCTCCGGAGTAAACGATGGATGATCACGCGCGTGTAATGCATGCTTATGCGTTCGTTAAGAGGACTGCAGGGTCAGATTACTGAAAAATCGTGCTTGTTTTTTGTGACAATATTTTGTGACGAGCTGAATAAATGTAAGCAAAAATGAAAATTTTTGATATATTTATATAACATATGAAGAGTAGACAAATTTTGTTTATTAATAAATATTCATATAAATATACGTCCACTTAAATTTTAAACGCGTTTCTCTCGAAATTTCATTGTTCAACTTTTTGCAGTGATTTCTTCGAAACTGAGCTTCGTATCGATTTGAAATTTTAAAGCAATAACATTTGTTCATCTGGCTCTCAGGTGAACCACGGACAACTCCGTCAAAATCTTTCATTTCGAGATATTAATTTTTTCATTGTAAAAGAACTGAAAAATTTGAATTTTTTCCTAATAATAGCTGCCATTTTGTTAATTTTGTTCGACTTTTTTTTATAGTGCTTCACCGGATAATGATAAGCCTCCTTAAGATTTCTAGCTAAAATTCGCTCTGATCGGACCACCGAGAGTCGAGATATTACCGCAAAAACTTGGAAAAAAAAAGGAGAGTATATCTCAGCTGTATACGTAAAATTTTCATTCTTGCACATTTATTCAGCTCACCGCAAAACACCGTCAAAAACAAGCACGACTTGTCAGCAATCCGACCGTCCGGTCCCCTTAACGCATGATTAAAGCACGAATGAGACGCTATGAATTCGCGATTATGTAAACGGGACGGCTCCATGATCAACAGTCCGGTAGAAGCCGGCGACGCATAGACCGTCAGACCGCGTGAAAGTCAGCCGGGGCTGCGCTGTGCCGTGTCGCGCGCAATATGTCACTTCTCGTCGAACTACTTCGCCGTTATCTAGTAGCGGCGAAGCCCTCCGTCAGCTGAGCGTTACCGCGGGGCGCGAATATTATCGGGGTGTCAAGCGTATCTCGTGCGGTGTAACGGGTGAAATTGCGACGGGGCATCTGACGTCGTGGGATCGGGTCGAGTTGCGTCGCCCGGCGTCGCGTCGTCGTCGTTTCCGCTGAGCTTTCACTTTCGGTGCGCCTATAGCGAGCTATCGAGTTAGTTTTACGGGCTTCCGTGCGCCACCCACCCGTAATGTGGTTTATCGTCCTCGCGAGGATCCATGCTCCGGCGGGAGGCCGCCGCCGTCGTCAGAGTTATCGGTAACTTCAGGGGGGGTCGCCTTTGAAAGCTTTTCACAATGCTGCGCGCCGAATGGTCGGGATACCGTCCGGACGGGAAATCTGTTTAGAGACCGTAAACTCACTGCCCAGAGACAGATACACTTCTCACTCGAATAGCTATGCGAAAGAGGACACATGAGAGATTTTACGTCGCGGCATTTGCAATTATTCCCTCCGTCTCATCTCTGTCGTGTCCACTTCCACTTATTTTCATCTGCCTTATCTACCTAAAAGTGGACAGTTTAGTTGCAACGCTGACGAGACGAGTAAATGAAACACACGCGACGATTATATATTATTTTTCCCCTTTTAAAGGCATCAACAAAAAGAAAAATTGCTTATTTTCGTGTATTCGTCGAAACAACGTCGAAAGAGTGAACGAAATAGCTGTAAAACTGCCTGCATCGAGCGAGATAAAGCGGCATTCGTCCTCTACCGCTGATTCTCTCGGCTGAGCCCCGTCGTTATCGTGCGTTATGTATCGTCACGGATTTTCGGGATGAGAGATAGCCGCTTGTTCGACGACGCATGAAATTTGAATACATGCGGGATTATCGGGGACACGTGCTCGCCGACGCTTCTTTCAGATACAAAGCGCGATATACGTCAGTGAGTTTGGACGCGCCGCGCGATGACACGATGACGGTGGATGATTGTTTAACGACAAGTACGGCCAGCTAATCCACCGGCTTGAGATTTATGAACGTGATAATACACGCGCAGAGACAATAATACGCTGCATGCCAAACGCCGCGCGGCGTCGTGTATTTTCGTAGGAAATTATTTAGATCGCGGCCAAACTCGCCGTGACAGCAATCATTGCGTAGATTATTAGTTCGCGCATATTAATCTCTGTTACTGCCATATATCCCATCGCGCGCCGCTATGCGCGTTCTAATAAATTTATGAACTGACGAAGGGGTTATGCGCAGGGTTTTGCAGAGAAAGGGTGGCCGTGCGAATTGTGCGAATAATTACGGCTCATCCGGATTTCAATTATATCCTGTGTCCAGCTGAGTGCCAGGGATATTTAATTCAAACCAGAGCCGTGTATCCCGATACAGTCGTTAAGCATTGATTTATGAAACAAGAAGTGGGCCATACTAGATTATCCGATAAAAATAATCATCGAAGCAACGAAACGCGACGGACACGACGGAAAACTCGTATCCGTGTCTTTATTCTTGAATTCACACGAGATTCATATGAGCACGTCGAACGATAATAGAAAGCACGAATTGCATTAAATTGCTGAAACATGCACACCTGGTAGAAAATGTTATTTCGCATCGTCGATCTCACACGGCGTGGACGCCTCGCGAGTTGCGCCGCGTTTCTCCCAACAAGCCCGGCACATGGATATACACATTTCAAACGATCACGAGAACACGGTAACATAAATAACGAAGCATCTCGTGAAGTTCGAGCACGACCCAAATCCGCAGACATATTTATACAGGACGGTATGCAACACGATAGTACTTTATGATGAAAGATGCCGCGTATTACTTGGCTGCCAAGACAGTTTACCGTAGAAGTGCAGCAAATCGTAGGAAGCGCGAGCAACTTTGCCAAAGTATTAATAAGTACGTTGAGACTGATTACGAGAACTGAGAACACGTGCCGTACTCGAAGAACTTTGTTTCCTACACAGTGGCTAGAAAACTCTCCTAATTTCTAACACGATATTACGAGTTTCGACCGAATAAAGCGCTAGGTCTACAAATTATTTGCGGAGTGCATAAACTTGCTGTGCTGTGAATTCAATTCTAGAGGTCTATCGGTGATCAAATAAAATAATGCTCGATATAAAAGTTTTTATCGAATAGCTGGAAACAAATGACCATGCATGGAACTGCGCGTTGCCGAGAAATGTTGATTAACGTAAATTCGAAAATGTGCTATCTATTTTGGATATGTCAAATGTCAGATTTGTCGAGTCGAACCATGTGAACGTCCATTAACATTAACTGATCTAACTATATGTCCCATAACGTATGTCCTATATTGTGTGCTATTCTATAAAAATACCAGCAAAGTAATCTGTTTTTTTTTAGAGGAGTTATTCGATTAAAAATAATATTGAGCTACATTTTATATTTATTTACTTGGGGTAAAAATATCCAGCGGTTTGTCTTAGCGATTCTATAGATACGTAGTATCTCGTAGTAAAGAAGAGGAAAATTTGCAAATTTATTTGGTTAAACCATTAATATATGACGTAGAAAAAGGTAATATCCGACGATCTTGCGTTTATTTTCGGCAACTTGTTCGTTTTATCACGTTCTATCGCATCAAAGTCGTATCGGTAATCAATACGCGTATCGCTATTACTTTAATAACGATAGCTTTGCGATTCCTTCGAGTTCGATTTCTTCCTTTCTCGTATTCCTTCGGCCAACAATTTCCCTCAAGGTTATACCCAATAATTACGTCCCCTTCTTATTTGATGGTAATACGACCAAGATATGCAAAGCGGATGATGAGAAAGATAATTTTACGAAACGTTTCAATAATAAAGTATAATATCGATTGATCATAATGGATAAAAGAAAACTAATCGCTCCGCGACAATTTAATGTGAATAATCAAAAAACGATCGTGGTAATTTTGTTACCTCGGCTGAAAAAAAGTTACATGTGCGAAATAAATAAATGACGCGAGGTCAATAAGTGACGGTTGAAATATGCAAAGCGGATCGTTAAAAAAATATATATTGCATAACAGCATATTAGAAAACACGGTATATTACGGTCCTTTGTACTTCACGTGTGTGTTTACATGTGTGTTTGCCGAAAATCGAGTCATGTATTGTTTAGCAATGTTTCCGAATATACCCGTCCGTATAATAGTAATTACCTTTCATGCAAACTATGCGTTCCGTATACAAAGGCCCGGCCGCAATCAATAGTTTCAGCTGCAACAAGTAGATGCATAAAGCCAGCTGCAAACGAGGACAACAACTTTCGTTTCAATTCGCTCGAGGATCGTTACTGTACGGGCGGCAATCTACTTCCGAAACAGTAATAGCCTTATATTCGATTGTCTCATTGTCATGCCTGTCCGGCTACGCGCGCGTCTTTTCTACTGGCTTCGCGACGTGTCGATTACCACTCCGGGAGAGAATGGAGGAGAGACAGAGAAAGGAAGGGATAATAAATTATAATATAATATCACGCGAATCTCTCGTACAGGCCGTCTATAAAATTTGCAAATTCTACAACGTCACAAAAGTTTATGATCCAATGAAAATTCGTGGGTAACCAACGATTAATTTCCTCGGAGACAGACGAGTATTCCCTTCTATCAAAGGGCCGCTCGAGAACGCTCGATACATATTACGTACAAGATGTTGTTGCTCGTTCGGATGTAACGCGCTGACGTTATTTTATCGAGAGCTACCGAGTGAAGCAGCAAAGCAGCAGCTACCGAAAGAGATCGATCGAAGCTTTCGGTCGAGCGGCCAAATTTTCTGGAATTCGCCGTACACGTCTGGATTTCTATTATCCTTATTAAAAGAAAATTGATGAAAGAATTCTTTTTTGACAGAAAATTTGACAAACGAGACTGAATCCAGCCTACCGCGATGTTTATTCGGTGTTTATCTCTATGCGAGTTTTCCGTTTAACAGTTCTTCTTAGACCGCGATCGCATATCGCGTCGTTATTAATTACGCGGTATTTACGCTCGGTCACGGTAATACCCTCTTCAAGCATCCTCGAGCCTTTCAAAACGTTTCCGCGAGCAATTAAAATACGCACGACCGTCGTCGGGTGGTATTTCTTTTTTACGGCTAACTGCTCGCCACGGAAACGCGGTCTAGCCTGAACGACCGTCATCCAAGTCGTTCGTCGGCGTTAAGCCGTGTGCGAAAATGGCTTTTCTTCTCGCCACCTCGCCGGCTTGCTAATTAAATAAAAGGGTCGACAAGAGGAAGGTAGCCTACCTTGCCCGACCCCTTGCCAGGCGTGACCGCGCACACGGAAAGAACTCGGATGAGGAAGTATTCTTGAGAGTAGCCTCTTCCGTTCTTCCTTTTCCCGCGCGCCGTTATCTTTCCACCCCCCCCCGTATTTTACCGATTTCCTTATCAGACACATTCGCGATAGTTTTCCCCCTGTTTTTTCGCAGGAAACTGTCAATTTTCCATGCTTATTATCTACTCGAGCGCTTGCTCCTTTTCTCGATTTGTCGCTTACGATATATGCGCCGATATATTTTTTTCTTAATTAAGAATGTGCACCCTCGTGCACATATCGGTAAAATAGCGCGGAGATACTTTTGTTAACGAATTTCTATATTGACACGGTGATATATTGGAAAGTGGATTAGACGGATGGATATCCAGGGTTTCATCCGACAGACACCGAGTCGGGATATCGGGATATCGAGTCGGCGATCGAGGCGTTGGCTCGTGTCGAGAGAAATAAAGTTTGCTCCCGGGGAAAATTTATTTCTCCCAACAAAATCAGATTTACGTCTGAACGCCGTCGCGAACGAAACCGCGCGCTCGGATATCCGAGCGGGTCGGCGCGTGGATTAGGATTCTCGGAAAAATTGATCGGCCAGTTACCAGCGAAGCCATGCGAAATACGAAGCGCTGGGATAACTTCGACGATCCTCCACGCACGCGCGCCCTGAAATCCTTAGTATATTTTCTTCTAAATGACGTATTGTGCTCGGAGATTTCTGCGTTGCCGCGGGGTAAGTCGAGGAGAACGCTGGTGTATGAATCGCGGCGTGTTTAATATTCATGATACCTTCGCGCAAAGTGGCTTACTTAGAAGTAATATAAATGATAATTTGTGCCATTGTTTCTGCTTCACGGCTGAACCGACTTGCAGCATTAACAATCATCAACATCGGATGAGGAGTCGGATGCGCCGGCAAAGTTCGATTCTGAGCAACCGCGCGCGCGCGCGCTCTCAGGGAGAGGCGCATAATTCCTCTATGAAAATTCATATAAGAGACTACTCGGTAGCAAGTAGCATTCGGGAAAAGTACGGCCGCGCGCCGAGAACGCGCGGTAAGTAATTTCTTGCCCGACGAGCTTTAACGCGAACTCGTCGACAGAGAGAGAGAGAGAGAGAGAGAGAGAGAGAGAGAGACTCGTTTATTGAAGTATCTGCGCGTGGTTTCATTACGGAAGACGCCTGACATGGGATGGCGTGGTTCGTAAATACGAACGTTAACAAGTTAAATTACGCTATTTACTCAGTTGCACGTTGCAAGTATCAATTATACATATCCCAATCCGCGTCGTTTGCAATTCACGTGCAGTCCCCCCTGCCTCTCTCTCTCTCTCTCTCTCTCTCTCTCTCTCTCTCTCTCTCTCTCTCTCTCTCTCTCGAATTCGCACGAGGAAAGTTCTTTTGCGAAGATTCTTTCCCCAAGTTTGACGCTCTTGGTGAAAAATCGAGGCGAAAATAATGAGATTCTTTTCATTAATAAACACTACTAACGAGCGGCGAACAACTCGGTCACGTTGAGCGCGACCTAATCCTCGGACATGTAAGTTTCGGGTCGCTCGATTTACAAAGTCGAGCGAACATTGACGGGCGACATTGACCTTGCCCCGATCAAGGCCACGGGAGTATTAATTACACAGCCCTTAATTCAAAAGCGATTAAGGATCGTCGCCGTAATCGCGGTATTAACGAGGCAACCTCGTTCCCGTACGCCGGATTTTCTCAGGGTGTCTCACGTGCGCGCGCTGTTTCTCCGCGAAACAGCTCCGCTGCCCTCAAATAATTCCTTCCAGTTTGGGCGAAGTTAATCCCGCTGGATCATATCGTATTACTCCGGAAGCTTAAGGGAGTGGTCCCGCGTGGACCCGCGGTGACAGTGGTACCGGTGTGAGTATAGGAAGAGAATCGGGCTGGGTTTCGGCCCTGGCTGGCGGCAGGTCCGCGGGGTGGAGGGAGAGCTTGCGGGAGGGAGGGTGGCACAGTAACGGGGAGAATTCCAGAAGATCCTCGCGGATTACGTACGTGATTGTACGACAGTGACGTCACCGTGGCCATTGTTCCCGTTGTAATATACGAGCGGGCATAATCCTCAAATTACGTTCCCGTAACGCGAAGCTTCCGTCCATCCGTTTGCACCCGTCGTCCGGGGTTCACGTACGCACGATAATAGTTTCCTGCATAATAGTTTACTAATGACGCCTTCATTATCATACAGGCCATCGTCGGACCGCACGCACGTACAGATTAACGCGCGCGACTCGCCGCGCCGGCTCTGCCGTGGACACATCGCGATTCCCGTTCCGCGTCGCGCCGCGCCGCGTCGCGTCGGCGTCGGCGTCGGCGTCGCCGACAGTAGTTTCGGATCGTCTCGCACGGACGCGCGTGAATCCGCGGAAATCCATCTGGATGATTATGAAGCGCCTCCCAGTGCCTTAGTTTCTGATTTGCCATACGGCTTTGGTAGCAGCCGGAGCGGCATGTTCGCTTCGGATATCTCCACATTTAATCCTTCCATTTAAGCCGTCTCACTTAACTCTGATGGTCAAGCTTCCTATATCCCTTTCGTATCGTAAGTGGAGATTATTCGAGCCGCGCGCTGTGGACGTTTCTTAGCAACGCACGCACGCTCGATGTTTTTCACGCAGATACTTTTCGCAGTGATGTTGCGTGTCGGAAAACAAACTGAAAAATCCCCCTCTCCCTTTTCGCTCGTACCCTGCGTCCCGCGATTTGCGGTTCCAAGGGCTTTCGCCGTTTGTATTTGGTATTAATGAAGTACCTGGTATTTTTTCATGTCGAACTCATTCCCGTCAGCGCGATGTAAAGGCCGCGCGCTGAAACGAGCCACTCGTGTTCGCGATTTTGCCGGCCGACGTCCATCGATGGCACCCTATCCGGACAGCTGGCTGATGCGTCGAGGTACACTTTGATAAACGCCGCATCAAAGCGTTTTACGTCAAGAGTAAATCGACATTTTCATCGCGCGTGAACGTCGGCTTTTTCCATAAAAATTTGCGACGCACATATATATATATATATATATACATATATATACACATACATATATATAAAGAACCCCGATATTCATAACGCCCGCATGAAATTGCGTGAGAGAAATTCGCGCGGCAGCACTCTTGCCTCGTTACTGTCTCGCCCGCGCACGAGACAGGGGGGGGGGGGAGTGCGCTTTCCGGGATAAAGCGGTGCTTACTGATAACGAGTCGCGCGATTGTGAAATATTATTGGGCTAACGCTTTTTGAAGCGCACATCTTTCATGATCGTCCCGACGTAATTGCGATCGGCTTAATTGACGTATCTAACGTCGTTTGTCACATCCGGATAACGTAATTTGATACGTAGGAAGTATAACCGTTCTGTGGTATTAGTTTCCTCGCAGAAACGTATCGACGGATTTTTCGAGTCCGTACACGGATAGAGTCTCGATAATAGTCGCGAGGAATTGCGGCGAGGAATTGCTTCCTCAGGAAGCTTTTCGAAACGTTGAATGCGTCGGAATTGCCGAGCTCCACCGAAGCACGTACGCGTTTCAATCTTGGTGCAAATTAAATTTATTTAGCCCTATAATCTCGATTTCGAATATCATCGCGTCCATTTGCTGTTTGACCAATTTCAGGTTGTATGTCAGGTTAATTTTACAACCATTTATTGTTTATTAGAGCAGGAGAAAGGAACATGCTCGAAATAGTTTATAAATTTGTTTGACCGACTACGTCATTTTGTGAACGTATCTTTTTACTTCGACATATTTTGCAAGAGTGCTTTAGCGTGCTTTTCCTCGTTTTTCGACGCTATTAGTTAAGCCTTCTGTGGCAAGAAGCTTAAAAAGACGTTGAATATACAGTATCACTTTCTACGCAGAAAGCTCGCAGGATTCAACAAGCGAATCTGCGGGAGATCCTGCGGGCGGAAACTTCGTTTGATTTTTCCAATCTCGGTGTTATCAGTTAGTCAGAAGTAGAAACCAAGCCGGACTGGTCGCGCGAAAGAGGGCAGAACCGGGAGAGATTAATCTCGGTAGTACCTCTACTTAGCTTTGTAATTTCATAATAAGGAGAAGGATCGTGCGGTCGTCGCTTCTGCTCTCGTAAAGGGTCGTTGGGATTTCTATTTTCATTTTCACCCCCCTTTTACGTCGATCCTCGTCGTTGCCGTGCGAGGACTAGACAGTCACGTGACCTGGAAATAAGTCGAAAGCGTTGTAAACTACGCGGTAGGTTTTCAGGGTGCACCATGCGACAACCAGGTTGCGGGGTTAATGGAGTACCTTGATCCTTTGACCCTTGACGCACTCAACGCAGTGTGTTACCGAGAACGCGGTCGCAACTTGAAGATTACGTACTTTACGGTATATTTCAGAGATCTATCATATTTTAGTCGGAGTCTATATATGCACATATATAGAGTAGATTTTAAGAGTTGACAGATAAATTTGCGCTGTGTTTTAGATAACTATAATTTTTGCGAGGAGGAGGATCACGCATAAAAGAGTTACGGAAAGTTCAGCTTCTAATATGGCAAATTTGTTCGTTTTACTTCAATCGTAAAGCATTGGCGACTTTAGAGTTAGTTAAATATTAGCATAGAATTTTTACGCAGCGTTCTGTAGATATATGAAATAAATATTGTATCGCTATAATATTAATTTATCCGAAAGAGATCGTTTCTTTCACATTGTCGAGAGAAACAATTTGCATTGAAATAACAGACCTCACCTTAACGAGACGAATAATTCCGTTGAAAATAATACACGGAATATCGGAACATTTAACTGTACGAGTGCCAGTGGCGGCGATGAGGAACGTTCAAACGAATATGGCAATACAGGCGAGCGGTTGAGAGATATACGAGCGAAAGCAAGATTGAACTAATTACGAAATTATACAACTAGCAAATGTAACTTTCTCGGATCTTTGATTGCCTTGGTGCAGGTTTTTCAGCTATTAGCCTATTTAATTATAGGCTAATCTTTTTGACAAATTTGTGAGCAATTTCGTACGATCACATTTAGCTCATATTTCGACAATATTCGCACTTGAACGTGCAGTAAGCCCAATACGCATGAGTTTTACCATTTGGATACGAAATAACTTGAATATCAACGAAGTAATCTCAATAAAAAATTGAAGCGAATATAAATCTATTTTGAAAACGGCTAAAGCTCTTGATATAATCGATTTTTCAAAGAGGAGTTGTGAAATAATATAAAATTCTATAAAAACAAAAATTTGGTGGCAGATTTACCGTTCGATGAAATTGTAAGTTTCTTTCGTCTCAACATCAGTAATTTAACATCTGTAGAGAATTTTCTAGAGATAAAGAATTAAAAATAACGATGAATATCGATAGTTGAACTATAAAATGCCATCATTGGCGAATTTTTAATTCTATTAAAAGTGCCTTATAAAAATTGCTTTCCATTATGAAATTTCACACTAATTGTAAAATACTTTCGGTTAGAAAAATTTGGGCAAGGTGTCATTCTCTTTTTCTCAACGAGCATTGTCGAATGCAATTATAAAAGTTTACAAAAAGTGTCTAGTTTAGATTTCCAAATTTTATGAACGCCAGTAATTTTTTTTTAAAGGGTCAAGATATGGTTAGTATCCCGGCTAAAAATAAATTTTTAGCCGAGACTCGAACCACAAGTTTCACTGCAGGAAAAGGATCACCTGTCTCCATACCTTTGTATTGTATTGACGAGGTAATACTAAAAGCTGGCTGGATAAATGTTCCGATAGAAGCTAAACTATCTCTACGACAAATGCAGCAACAAACTGTTACAAAAGATACGTTAGTTACTTGAAGTGACAAGAGAAATATCACACGACGCCAACATACGGAGAATACGAAGGCCTGAATGTATATTTCTCTTTTCCGAGTATAATTTAAATACAACGTAGTTACCTTCTTGATAGTTTCCGATATTATTTTCCCATTATTCCATATCTGTTACCATTTATGCTTATTTCGAGCTACAGCTTCATATTGCAGCTACGATATTCCTAAGAGGGCGTTAGCGCTCGGGCAGATTTCTCTGGTACTCTAAATTATCCTTATTAATGTCTCGTCGGTGCTAACGGTCTTTATTACTCGTCGGTGATTGTGTTATCTTACGTAGGCGATGAGTATTATCGAATGCAATTTTAAAAGTTCATTTTAAATGTTTGGTTCAGTCTCCATAAAATTTTATTTCGACTTGTTTATTTTTCAAATACATAAATTTTACTTCGAGTTTCGAGTAAAAATAAAAATTTAGCCGAGATTCAAATCAGAATTTCCAATTTTCAAAAACTTTATCAGTTGCCATAATATTTGGCCAAGTTTCGAACCACGATTTACCGGCCAGTATAATTTTTAACCAAAATTCGAACCACAGTTTATCGGTCCTTTTAGAATTTTTAGAATTAGACCAGGCGCTGGTACAACAATTTGTCTGCCTGAAAATTATCGCGATGTGCATTTTTGAATTCGTTATAATAGGTCGCGCGAAACTTGATATGTTTCATGATGCAACAAGAAATCAATAATTAGAAATCAGAATAATTGGTTCATCTATAAAAAACAAGAAAAAAATAGAAAGAATAAAAAGTCGGAATTATTGATTTTTTCTTCGCCTCTTTCTCGCATTGCTAAAATTTTCTATCGTGATACATTACTTCTTACTTTAAACACTTTCATCACGTAAGTCGCCACGTTTTCGACGATTTTCATATATATCAAGAATTAATTTCTGTGTGAGTGATTTGATTCATTACAAATAAGTGTTCTTGACGTTACCGTTCTCTCGAGCGATGGCGGAACGCCTGTTCATTGGGAATAAGAAAAATAAAATGAGGATAAGTTGAGTTAAAAATGCACATTACATTCTCACTTTTCTTTCGGCTGAATATCAAGAAAATGGTGAGAATTTAGAATATTAGCGATTAATCTACGCGAATTTGAGCAGGATATACGAGTAAAAATACAAACCGTCTGGAGGAACATCGGATCGTGGCTTGCGTAAAGCACCTCTCGCGGAAGCGGTGTCAGCCTCGCGGGCTCTTGCGATCTCGTTAATCTCATCCCCGCCCCTATCGGATCTTATAATTCCTACAAATCTACGCGCGAGAACGTCGGTGCGCTTCGCCGCTATCAGTGGCGCTCACGGAATCGCGCGATAATCAGCATATTCATGAATAAGCCGCGCAAGTTAGCTCGGCCGGACAGTGAGTATTTTAAAGTAAAATGAAGCGAGAAGAGGTAACGCGGGCGAGCACCGCCGACACTCGACAAAAGGGGGGGAGAGGGAGGGAGGGTCAGAGTTAGAGGGAGAGAGAGAGAGAGAGAGAGAGAGAGAGAGAGAGAGGGAGAGAGAGAGAGAGAGAGAGAGAAAGGGAGAAACCTTCTGTAAACATCTGATCTGCGGATTTTATTAGGCGTGCGACGCGTTCCGTGTCGCGCGAACGATTCGCGCGGGCTCCGCTCCGGCGCGAATCCCAAGAGCCGATGCTCGAATACGAACGGAAAAGGAACGCGAAGCAGCCTTTTAATCCGGCGCAATCTTCCTCCCTGCGAGAGAGCTGAAGGCTCCGAAGATTGAAAGAATATTTAGCGCTTCCTTGCAGCAGCACGACAGCTCAGCTTCCCCGACAGCTACGCCCACTCTCGTCGCAGCCCTCCTGGCGCACATTCACTCGCGCCTGCACGTCGCACTGTCACTCGAGATTAAAGAAGCCGTATGTCAGACGTTCATCGGCGGCGACTCAATCGGAATGATTACATACCGCCCGGGTATTACGCGCATATCGTCCCGTATCGGTCGACGTCGTTGCCATCGTCGTTGGGCTTGGCGCGAGAGAGGGTGAATTCGCGAGAAAATGAAATATCGCCCTTACGTTCGAGCAGCGCGCATGTATGCACGCGCTCGGTACATCCGAATGCAGCGGGTATACGCGTGCAACGCTTACGTCACCGTTTCACGCGCTTCGCGGCTCGGGCGATCGATATTTTGGACATCCGACGCTTTCGATTCGCACGCTGCCCGCGCGAACGGCGGCAGAGGAGCGGAATATAGGTCAAACATCTATATCGTTAGCGATGTAGGCGGTACGCACTTTGTCGTTGCGGTGTCGAGCGCGGCTTTTTGCGCGACTGCGCTCGAACCATTGGAACTTGGCGGCCTTACGGCGCGTTGGAATCGCGCGGAAATCGCCGGAGAGGACGCGTGCGCGCGCGCGCGCGCGAGACCGCTAATGGCCCGATATTTTTCCATAATTGTAGCACACGAGACAATTTAATTATTCATAGAGCGTGCCATTTGTCGCGTCCAGCGACCGTGAAATTATGAGACGGTCTTCTTTGTTAGCTGACGTTTATTCGCATTTCCGCGCGATTTCGTAGCACCTGACCTGTGGCGGAGGAAAAGTGCAATGTGCAACAGGCAACGCGCGATATAAACATCGTTTTGTCCGATGAATGGTATGACACGAACGATGCGGTGCGCATCCTACGGTAACAAAGTTATCGTGTTTGTCCTGAACCCAAGCAACTCGTCACGTATGTTTGGAAACGGATTCTCTGCGCGTGCCAATACTGCTAACATTGGCCAATCATTATATGCAGATTGCGCGCGAGCTATACATATACCGCATTCATCCGTGAAATTTGATTATACCGATACAACTATTGGTCATTACTATTGTAGCGTGTAAAATGCATATTCCCGTGCCCCGTATATGCGCATGCATCGACAAGATGCGACTAAGGATTAATTAATATTGATTAATATTGGGGATTTCATTAATATTGATAGGAAGCAAGTATTTCGTTTCTCTATGTCATTCCACGTGTTACCTGCGCATTGTGTAATTTCCCCATAAAACTGGACAGCTAGGGGCACAAGACGCGATCTCTGTGCCACAAATCTCTCGCTTCGATGAGGTATAACGTATTTATATGGCGAATCGAGGATCAGCTGATAAAACGTGATTTATCGAGCCAGATTTAATTGGAGAAGTGAATTCGCGTGTACCTATTATTTCAATGAAGCTCGGCGGATCATCGGTCGCGCTTAATCTTCCCGCGAATGATGCCTCTTCGGTGTTCCTAACTGCATTTCACAACTCGCGATCGTCTGACCATTTGTCTGTGTGACATTACTATTTGTTGGCAAATGCAGAGTAGGGCAGCGAACTGTGCTCGCTCGCGAGACCCATAAATTGTTATTCCAACATAAGTTGAGGAGTCTATCCATAAATCATGACGCGGTTCAGCGCACTTCAACTAGTGTGTCGTCGCGCAGTGATACTTTGCGAAGATTCCTCTCGAAGCTTCGCACAGATTTCACGTACATGCGCGTCCTTTAACATTTATCTTTTTGGACATTCAACTTTAACTCTAGACATTTTCAACTTTAAACGTTTCATCAATGACGCGGCAAATCATAAATTTACTGGAAAATTAATTAACGACTAATCTTGGAAGTGTGCGACGAACGCGAAAGATAAACGGCAATCTTTTTTGCATCCCTTTGGTAAAACTTCAATTGTTACATCGCCTTGAAAATGTTCCGAGCCATAAAGACAGATTTCTCACGCGACCACGTCTACAACTCTCGACGAAACATACAAGTATTAAAGCGGCTACGTGATCGATGCGACGATTTTTTGCCGAACGGGTACATCGTCTGTATCGACGAGGAACGGATAGGATGAAAAAAAACCTTATGATGTCTCGGTATTTTCGGCGAGCACATTCTGCGGACAATTTGTAAGTTTAGGGACGCGGCTGAAGGTTATGAAGTGATTCTCGAACGAGCCCCGAGGAGAGTCTGGAATTCTGGCAAGGTGAAGAGAAAGAAACTTTCCTATCCACCTCAAGTTCTATTATGGCGCGCCGAGGTTATAACATCCCCTGTAACTTTTCAGATCGCACAATACGCGCCAAGGGTGCCCGGCGCCGAATTTATTCGTCGCGATATTTTCCGGCTGCGAGAGAAACTTTACCTTATTATCCGCGATTGGCGACGGTATATCATGGAATCGGCCATGACTGAGAGTTATATCGGTAATTAACCACTTTAAATTAATTAAGATCTCGACTCCTGCGACAAATAGCGGTAAGAACGGTGCTTTGAAGTAACGAGTCAGCCACGTTAAGAACTCGCGTGAAACTCGTCTATCTATCTCTCTCTCTCTCTCTCTCTCTCTGGATTCTTCATTTCATATCGGGCCTTATATATGGTAATTTTCAATCTCCCCCCTTAATTAGATCGGGCGCAGATCTCTGCGCTCGACGTGACGCATTCCGAGGTAGATCCTCCGACTGTGTACACAGATAACATGCAACAATTGGAGCGTCCCTGAATTATCCCAGCGCCATTTACCGTATTCTAATTGGAAATTGTCAGTTAGCTGACGCGAGAGATCTGCAGCTTGCTGTTCGCGTCGGCCTAAGATCGTTATAATCCGGCTAAATCGAGCCTAGAGACACTTGGCCAATCCATTTCTGGGTTAATGAATTACCGATGAAACGGCAAATCGGCACAGCTGCGGGGAATTACGCCGAGATCGATACCTCCTCGCAGGAGCGAATCTCGCGATCATGAGAAATTCTCGGTGAATCGACGCGGAAACGTTCGCAACCGCGTCCGATAAACGGGACGCGCGCGTGCCCCGTGCACATCACACTGAAAAATCTGCGAAGGGAATTTCCATAGTCGGTCACTCGCCGTTTGTGCGCGTCGCCTGATTTTGATGGATGGATTTTCGGGCTGACGAAGATTGTACGGATATATGAAAAGCCGCTAAAATCCGTGAAGGGTCGATCAATTTCACGCTGTTAAAAGGAGGTAGTCGGGATTGGTCGCTTTAAACGCGTCAAGCTGTAGCTCCGCTCCGCTGAGAAACCCTACTTCCTAAGTATTATCAAGCAGTAGCGGATTACACTGTATACACTGAGTGAAATCTGAAATTCTTTCCCGTGAAAGCGATAAGGGAAGAAGCGATCCTTGGCGCTTATGGTCGACTAACTCTAAGGAAGTGATTATCACACGGGGCTACGCGCCCGTCGTGTTCAAATTTGTCTTGCCACAACTGCTTCGTGGCAGTATGGAAATTTTGCAAACATGATACACTGCACATATTCAACAACGTGTATAATTATAATTACTCGAAAAGAGAATGTCAAGAAATATCCGATTGTGCAGTACAACGTTCCCAAAGAAAAAAGGAAGGAAAAAAGAGAAAAAGGGAAAAAAAGCCGACAGCGTGGTGTCTATTACTTTTTTTAATAGGATCGCATCAAGTGTCCGATGAAAAGCGCTTCAGAAGCTGAAATTATCGCCAGCCGTTACATTCCAGCAACGGCCTGGTTAAGCGTACGAGTTCCATTACGCGTATTCAATGAACGCAAACAAATAATAATCGATTTAGCGATGGTCAATGACGCCGCCTATTCGACGCCCGGCATGCGGGAAATATTAACCGAGACATAGGACCGAATACCCCAGCAGTGTCAAGATTTAGTTAACAGCTAACAGGCACTCTCCGCGCACCAAATTTAGATACTCTCGCGCGTCGCGATTGATCGTTACCGGAGCTCCCACATATTATCGATGCGCGCGAGCCGCTTGGCAATGGATGTCGCGATGAGCCATGTTATTAATCTGCGCGGCTATCGCAACCGCCGAGAAGTAATCGCGAGCGAAACTCAAAGCTCCGATTAAAATTCCGGCAAATTCGATTGGCATCGTTCGACTCGCCGCGCCGGACTGACGCGGA
Source organism: Harpegnathos saltator (assembly GCF_003227715.2). NCBI lineage: Eukaryota > Metazoa > Arthropoda > Insecta > Hymenoptera > Formicidae > Harpegnathos > Harpegnathos saltator. The sequence goes on from NW_020229988.1 coordinate 427,834, forward strand.
CGATTCGTACTTTTCATCTCGTCTTCTTACACGTACGCCCGCGGTACGTAATTCGACCAATAATAACGAACGCGCATCGCGCGTTAGTGAATAGTTGACCTGATGAATTGCGGATGGTACGACGCGAATAACGTTGCACAATCCGCGTCTGCCAATAACGCTAACATCGGCCGATGATCGCACGAGATACGAACACGTCCGGCAAAACCCGAAATGTCGCTGCGACAATGCAAGTATTGACTGTTGCCGCTGTCGCATGCTAAATATGTACGTCGACGTCGAATTGCAAATTGTCCCGATGAACCAACGTCCGACAGATTTATTACCATTTATTGCGATTAGTTCTGCCAACAATTTCGAGGTCTGTGTTACCGGAGAGAGCGATTTTTGATACGATCTGGACGGGTGTCGATATTGACACGCCCGTGTTATTTTACGGTAAATTTGCAAACCCGTATTTGTTTTGTATGCCTCGGCTATTGTTTCTACACGGAGCTTAACAACGATAGCTTAATCAGGACCACTCACACTGTCCATCACATGGACAGTTTGCGCGATAAATTACCGAGTCTGCACCTTTCTCAAGGCTATCTGTAAATTGTAGCCGGAGATACGTGAGATATAGGATTAACTAAATGAGAATGTCTCAAGGGAGGATTAAGTGGCTGTCTGTGTGCAGCTATAAACGAGAGCATTAAGATTTTCAGTTGATGTGGTCTCGTCGATTCGGAAACTAAATGAACATACAGGCAAAAGCCAGCGAATGTATAATATTATATTTGCTACACGACTATCAAGAGCACGTTTTCATAACGTCAATATCCGACGTATTTGAGAATCACTTTTGCGATAATACTGTCTAAACTTTATGGGAATTTCACGCTACCGCTGCAATTCGACGTATTTGTATTAAGAATTAATGTAGCACCTTGCAGAGAGCTTCCAAAGATTTTAACACAATGGTCTCTGCGACAAAGATTTTCCGTTTCTAAATATCATCACGTTGCTTTCATCGCTTTCCGTGCTAAATGTGTATGCATGCGTATGCATTCCGATACATTGAATATGTAATAAAAGAATATTAAATGAGTGGATTAAATATCATGCAGCCATTAATATGGATATGGGTGCCATTATCAGATTAAGATTCCAAATGTGCAATCTACATATGTATTAATTACTTTCTTCCAACATAAAACGTGCGTTAATTTCGTCCCGCGTGCGGGGACGCAAATAGCACGTCGTTACGTACGTCGATATACGACAATGATCCGCCATGATGGGCAATCTATAATTTTCAAATAATGCTTAAAATCAAGGCGACACTCCTACGTCGAAGACGGCGCGCGTTTGTCCTTATGAGGGTAAAAGCGGGCAATTTCTCGTTTGCAGCAGCTATTCCTCATTGGATAGCCAGCCTGCGCAAACACGCGCCAGAGACAAAATCCATGAATATGCAAGCTCGATCTAGCAGCGCTGTTCATTTCTGAATATCCGATGAATTTACGCGCGAATGTTTTCCCTACATCGCTCACGACTGTCTCGGCGGAACCGCGCCGACCACGACTAGAACGAGAGCAATACGAACGGCGGTTCTACATTTGTTGACCTGGAGCAAAGCATCGGGAATACCGAGGTGCGCTCGTATATCTGTGCTAAAATTTAGACTCGTGAAAGATAAATTCGCGCAGATAGCGCCGCTTGCGACGAAGAAATACAATATCAATACGGATCATATCATGGGCGTTCTGAGGATTCCTCTCATAGTTGCTTTCCTCCCGTACTATTTTGATTTCTCCGCGCTCGCGCGGATTGCATACACAGTTTCGATTTCTCATGTTTAAATATGTTTGTTGCATAAAACAAAATAAATGCTTTTATCTTAATATTTTTTACGGATTGTATATACATGAAAAGTTAAGTATAAAATATCATTCCATGTGAAATATCAACCGACAAAAACGCTTGAAACAATTACTGTTGCAATAGTACGTGTTTGTTCTACTTATTTCCATCGCGTGGTCGAGTTTTCGAAACGATCGGTATTTGTGACGATGGGTGTTCAATTTTATTGCTGTTGCGCTACGCACATTGACGTATCACTCTGTAGCATGAAACCGCGGCGGAGCGAGAATGGGAGAAGCGGAAAGAAATGAGTTTATTTAAGCGTGAGCAAACGTTCCTTGCTGCGCAAGCACGAGTCGGTATCGACAGGGCGATACGGGTAAGTATCGACGTGCAACCAGCGGAATTTCAAAAACGCACAATGGTAGAATCTCCTCAGATTCCCCGGACAGACGAATATCCGTGGTGTCCCGTCTTACTGAGGAACGGCACGTGTTTCGCGAGCTTGTAATGCCTGCCAACGATTCGCGAAAACGCGCGCGCAGCCTGCTGACGAGTTCTGGCTCCCGTTGTGCGAAAAGGATCGAGAATCTAAGGTCAAGACGAGCCAATCTTTGAAATGTCGAGGAACGTCGGTGCGGCTTTATAAATAATCGCGGTCACATCTATGTTCGCTACTAGTTCATTCTTGTACTCGCCTAGAGATCAGGGATTTACAGAGGAAAATTCAAATGTAAAGCAAAAGATGTGCAAATTCTTTCTCTCATTCTTCAAATCTCATACTTTTAGCACAAATCAGGGCGTTGATTCTTTTTTTTGAGGGAGCGTCGAGGCTGAAAGAGTGAAGCCGCAAAGTGCACACATCCTCAATGCGAAATTTGTCGACAACAGATAATGCTGCAGCTCGCGGGGATGATGGATGATATTTTTTGCGCAAATTATGTGCATGTAATAAGAACTTGTGCCACGGCACGGTGAGTGCGTCAATATTTGTAGTGGAATGTTGGGTGAAGGATAAATCGAGTTGCTCGTTGCGTGTTAAAAGTTCAGAATAGAAATACTCACGGAACGACTGTACAGACGTTTAAACGTTTCAATTACCTACACAATCTTGCTTGCTTTTGCCTCAGACAAACAGATTTGCGGGCGATAAAGAGATACGTCACACGTATCACCGTCTCTATCCATTCGCCAGAGACTCGATTATCGTCGTATACTTTGCACCGAATATTGTCCTCTAAGCGTGCAGAATGATGCAACAGTAAAATATCTTTGTAGTACACGAAACAGGAAATTTCTTATATCTCGAGATTTTTGTCAACAGGCGTCATCATAGGCGTTTGAATTTATACAAGTAACCACATAGCGAGCATACTCGATGTTTGTACATTATTTCGAAATAAATCGTGTTTGCCCAGGCACTTGATCCCATCCTTGATCACGTTAATGCACGAATACAGTAATTATAACTTTATTAATCTAGGCGGTCAATCGTGGGATAATTGTTAGCACGATATTCCCCGGTGTTCAGAGACGTTGCTGAAACTCGATCATTTTGAGCAGATTGGGAGCACGCCCTGACTCCAACTTTGGGACCTCCATCCAGGCGTATAAAGCGCAAAGTGACGTCAGATAAAGTGAATCGGAGGTATTGATTTGTAATGCTTAGCGCGCGCGCGCAACTTCATTTACACACACAGTTGCAACAATGTTACATAATTTTTCTCCTTCCGAGAAAAAGATCAAATAAGATAAAGGCCCGTTTCTCCGTACGACTCGTATTTGCGCCCGATAGTAAATATCCGCTTTCACATCCGGTTTCTCAAATTAATGACTAGCAAAATTTATCCGTCTAATCTCGACGACAATTTGCTCAGTTAAATTCGCCAGCGTGTCATTTGAGGCGTCGTTTAAACCGGAGCGTACGTCCCCAGCAAATTAATGCAGCCTGCGTCTTGCAATTTGCATCTTGCAATTTGCGTTCTCCAATTTATCGGTCTTGATCTCTCATTGTCGATCGCGAGGAAAATGAAACGTTACATCGTGAAGGGACTTAGGTGTATTTAATATTCGCATTATGCCTAGTGAATTCGTAATCCATCTAATACGCGCCATCGTATGCATCAATGATATGTAAATGGGCAATCGCCGGTGTTGACGCAAATGTGTGGGATTTCTGCGTGAGATAATGTACCGCTAAATGTGCATCAACGTTGATTACGGTCCGCACGGTGAACAGACTAATTCACATAATTGATTTCATTCGTAACGACGTTCGTAAACGATTTTTTAACGCTAATGTATTTATTTTAAATGACGGAATCGCAAAATATCGAATATTTTGCGCTTTGTCCTTTGTGTTAATGAATACATTATCGATTAATTATGTATTTTGTACGGATGTAGGCATCGTGTTGTGAGTGAAATTGCATCATAAATTCAACCGAGCGGAACATGTCGATTTATTTGTATGATTTACAGACGGCCATATGCTACGTGCAATTCTTGCCCCGACATGCAGTAATTATTGATTAATAATCCAACATACTCCAGGGCACCGCTAAATAAATGAATAGCCTTGATAGCCCTTCTGCTTGTACAGCCGCATTCGGGAGATATCGAATAGTTGCAATCAAACATATTGTATCAACGTCAATTCTCTACGGCAAATATATTATTTATATATTACATCATTAATTTGCAGAATTATAACTTATTAGCCAAATTTACGGAATCTCCTCTCCTCTCACCCAGCTATTAATATCTTTTTGTTGAACGACGATTTATCCCCGTCGTTGCTCCATTCATCGCGAGTCACGCAAGTCGGAAAAGGAAACGTATATACCTGCACATACATAGAGTGCAATTTATCGTTAAAAGTGTAATTGCAAATTGTGCAGCAAATTTTGTACATGAGCTCACTAGACGTCGAAAATTAATCGTTTGCAGTACATTCCTCAAGCAGATTCAGAAAGAAGGCGCACATTAAATTAACTAGGGAAACTTATTACGATTGAAATTATAATTTTGTAATTTTGCATGGCATTAATTTGACTTGGGAGAGAGAGGCCGCAGGTTCATTCTTAAAATATTATTCCCTCGAGAGGGAAAGCCACTAGACTGTGTCGAAAGTTTCCTCTGATTTAGGCAGTTTCTATCGTGGCTACCTTGGAGGGCTTGCCAAACAAAGGGGATAAGAAAATATGTTTTTCTTTTGGACAAATATAGGATGTTGAGACGTCTGAAACTCTACAAAAATGAAAAGCCGATACGTGTATGCATGCGCGTGTACACGTGTATGTGTATATGAAAAATGCAGAGTAACCTCTCGCAATATAACGCACAGATATGAACAGCGCATATTAAAATCGAAACAACAATATTCGTGCGATACAATCTATAACACGCAATAAAATGTGCAAAGGACAAAGGACAAAATATTTAAACAAATGTACCAAATAAATCAGAAAAGTAAATTATAAAATTATCTAAAATTATTAAGAAAATATTTAAATAAATGCACCAAATAAATTAGAAAAATCTTTACCTCTCAACTTTATTTACAGCAAATATTAGCTCCAAATTGCAATTTGGGGAGAAACAACTTATGCTAAAGACATTTGGTGAGTGAATTCCCTGCTGCTACTATGATGCGAATACAGATGTACTTTATTATTGTGAGCCTCTCAGATTATCGGTTACGGCGATGAAAATCTCTTTTGTGTACAGAAAAGAAGGTAAACGTATTTTCTCTTTAGAGAGCATGTCATATTGGACAAGTTAAATGAGGGAGGAAGAGAGAGAGAGAGAGAGGGGGGGGAAGAGAGAGAGAGAGAGAGAGAGAGAGAGAGAGAGAGAGAGAGAGAGAGAGAGAGAGCGCTTTGCATACGGCTGCAGAGAGCTGCGCAAACCGGGACAGACGGAAAATTGAAAACTATAAATTTCTTTGCTTTCACTCCACTCCTGCTTTTTACCTGTGCGTCGGATTCAGCTCGCTTGTGCTACTTGAGAGAGATTCCGGCCTTTATGGGACGTACGACGGCGAGACAAGAGGGGGAAGGGGAGGGGGAGGGGTATGAACCTGCGTCATTCGAAATCCAAAATGAAACTTCGGATATGATATTATTCATACCCCATTTATCCGTGGATAGTGATAATCATGGCCATTATTCATGCGATAATACCTAAACTGTGACATGCATTCAGTTGCCGCCAATGTTGATTCCACCGTAAGAAAGATACTTCTCTGTGGTCTCGCTTGCGCAAATATATTTTGATCGTATCGTAGAATTGATAGCGGGATATTGTAAGAGAACCGTTGGAAGACTACAATCGCGAGATATCATTTAAGAATTTGTGCATGGATTGCATCTATTCGATGTAGCTTGCGAGGATATTCTACTTTTGTTACTCCTCTATTGGCTGTAATTGACATCATTTTGACGAAGAGTATTTGTAATGTAAATTCGATGTGTTCGAAACAAGCACGTCAATGTTGCTTCACCCATTATGAAAATTATACGGCTAAAAAATTATATAGGTCAAGCGATCGCGAATCAAGGGGATATGACTATAGATTATTGATTTTTGCTGCTGCTTAAGCTACTACGACGCTTTATTGCCATAACTATAACCTGCAGGATAAAGGGATGATTAATAACAAACAGATACAACGAGTGTGTATACCTTATGCAATGTGATAATATGCAATTTCCATACCGTAAGCATTATGCTAATTATGAGAAAGTAATCATTGGGATACGCGTAACATTAATAGGATTCGATTTTAATTAATTATTGAGTACAGTAGTATGCACAAAACATTCTAGCTGATAATTGCATAGAGTATTTCAATGAAGAGCGAATTTTATACCTCGAGACCTCAAACAATGTTGACATTACTAGGTCTATCTATGCATAGACACGCCCTTCGTATGTATGTAAAACCATATAGTTATAAAATGAATGCTAGAATAACCATATGCGCGTGCACGAGTAGAGTCAAACTATTTATAAATTTCAAGTGTAGTATGCTTTACACATTTTCTTCAACTCTGAATATTAAAGAATAACGTGCAAATCTTTGCACACAGGGTCGAGTATTTTTTTACGCGCGGCTGCTTGTCAAATTTGAAACGACCAATTTTGAACGGAAGACTCACGACAAGAACTCGTCATTCTGAAATTACATTTCGTACAACGTGCTCTAGTGTATAATATAATGCAGCTATAATATCTGCGCATAACTTTGATACTTTTCGAGTAATGGAACATAGGAGAATAATTGGGAGGAAAATTGTTTGGAGTTTCCGCAGAAATTTC